>NW_023648548.1:5000-6770 GCF_015228065.2 Penaeus monodon | reverse complement strand
TTTTAAAGGAAAAGGGATTAAAAAGATTCTTACATTCACACACCACACACACCACACCACACACACCCCACACACACACAAACCACAACACACACACACATATAAAATAAAATGTATGTATTATAAAAATATATATATATATATCTATATATATATATATATTTATATATAATATATAATACATACATTTTTATAATATGTGTGTGTGTGTGTGTGTGGTGTGTGTGTGTGTGTGTGTGTGTGGTGTGTGTGTGTGTGTGTGTGTGTGAATGAAAGGGAATCTTTTTAATCTGCCCTCTTGTCTGCTGTAATCAACTCATCTTTATATAATCGAATTAACTCTACTGTCAAGCAAATCATCTATATAAAAAGTGCCTCACGCCATGTGACAGAAAGCGTCACGTGCCCATGTCGGTCAATGCTCTTATCCCCTTCACTGAACCACCGGTCAGTTTCCAAGGTATCTTTCAGGTGTAAAAAAATTTCTCTTCCCTGAATTTGGGAAGTAAGAAAAAAGCAAAACTTACTGACTGATCATCGCTGCTGCCTTCGCATCTAACCTCGGGCCGTAACAAAACTTTTGTTATATCTCAGTATATTCTTTATCTGCAATTCCTGTGATATTTTTCATCTGTAATTCCTGTGATATTCTTGTCCAAACAAAAAATGTATTTGTGTTTGTGTTCTCTCTATTACTCTGTTATTCACATCCTTTCACATGCTGATATGAAATATGTGAATGGATTATATACATTTTCTCATATATCTTTCATCGAGCCCACATATATTCACTGATATTTAGTGAAATTACACCTCATATCAAGATTCTATCGCCCGTTGAAATGTTATTCTATTGAATAGATAACTTCTCTGTCGGGGTATCACTATTATCATTATTATTTGTTGTTGTGCAGTTGTTGTTTGTTTTTTGTTGTTTTCCATTGCAATTTGGTGGTTCACGCTAATTTATTTAGATTTTTTTTTTCAAGCATTTATCGTGATTCACCGACATATACAGTGAAAGAACGAATTTGCCGAATTAGCTTGTAGTTTAAAAAAGCAAATGAAAAAGGGTTTAAGAAGAAAAGGAAAAGAAAAAAGTAAAATAAAATAAACGTAAAAAAATATATATTAAAATTTTCAATAGCTATTATACCATTCAGGTCATCTATAAACTTTTCTTTATAAACTACCGTTTTTCAGAAATGGCTATTTATCCAATTTTTTATGTATTAGCTGTTTATTTCATCCCTTTATTACATCTTTGGCTTTCCCTTTTACCGGATTCTCGCCATCCCCGCCTTCGTCTCCCCCCCCCCTCCCCCGCCCACCCCCCGCCCCCTTCGTGTTTGCAGTATAATGAGAGCAATTTCCTTCCGCCCATCTCCTTCCCCCTCTAACCTCTCGCATTCACGTACGCTAATGGTAATGACCAATGAAATCGGATGCTTTTAGTGCGTTCCGTCCCTTCCGCAAGCAGGCGATTTAATTAAGCGAGAGTAGCAATAGTGATTCCAAGGCTGAGCAAGGGTGGTGTGCATGGTCTGCATGACGGAGGGTCTTCTTCCTTTTCTCTCTCTCTCTCCCTTTCTCTCTCTGTTTATCTATCTATTTTCCCTGTCTCTCTCTCTCTCTCTCTCTCTCTCTCTCTCTCTCTCTCTCTCTCTCTCTCTCTCTCTATATATATATATATATATATATATTTATATATATATATATATATATATATTTATATATACATATATACATATATATATATATGTTTATTAT
>NW_023648547.1:0-6771 GCF_015228065.2 Penaeus monodon | reverse complement strand
TATATATATATCTTTAATGGTAGGTCTGTCAGCGCTGGTCACAGCGATGCTTAATTTTCTGTTTGATGCTCTTGAGTGATACGTGTAGTCCGCAGTTCCTTTCCGCGGAGAGTGCCGGTGTTACCTTTCTAGGTAATCATTCTCTCTATTTCATCCGGGCTTGGGACCAGCACTGACTTGGGCTGGCTTGGCCACCCAGTGGCTGGGTAGGCAATCGAGGTGAAGTTCCTTGCCTAAGGGAACAACGCGCCGGCCGGTGACTCGAACCCTCGAACTCAGATTGCCATCGTGACAGTCTGGAGTCCGACGCTCTAACCATTCGGCCACCGCGGCCCCCATATATATATATATATATATATATATATATATATATATATATATATATATATATTTATATATACATTCATTTGTTTGAATATCATCTCCATGTTAAATTATTTATATTCATTATCATATCCATCATCTTCACTTTATATTATGGATAACTGGCAGTTGAAAAACCTCCGATCAGAGGACTCGAGTCGTCATCAGGCCTGGGTACCAGTAACCGGTTCACAATCCGCAACGGCCTCCACTCCTTTGGCTCCGCAAGTCCATCGGCGGAAGGCAGAAAAGGCGGTCCGGAACAGTATCGTCATCTGCCTGTGCAGCCCCACAGAAGGGTTCTTATGGCTTTCCGGTTCCTCTTGTTACAGAGTAGCCCTTCTTTGGAAATGCTTCTAGTAAAGAGTCCGGAAGTAGGAGAGCAACTTGCTGATGCCCCAGGTACCTCGACCTGCCTGTTCTTCCGATTCTGTTCCCTTAGAAACAACAGGTTCGTCAGTCTGAGAAACCTCCGATTTACCAGCCTGAGAAACCTCCGGTTCACCAGCCTGAAAAACCTCCGGTCCACCAGTACGGCGACACTTACTCCAAAAGTACGTACTCAACACGGCAGCAGGCACGACAGCGACGACGAAGACAAGACCGAAAGTGATCCCCCACGCAAGTGAAGCCTTCCGCTCCTCGAGGGTCTTGAGCGCTGAGGCCATTTTGCTTTCGCAGAGCTTCTCGTGCTACATCCGCCGATAATCTGACCACACCGTCAGCACCTTCTCCAATACAGAGTACCCCTCGAAAGCCTCGCATTCGGCGTCGATCTGCGTCGAGGGCAGTGCAGGAGGAATGAGGAATTTCAACCCTTTGAGTACCAGGTGATCAAATGTATCAGCTGCCATCTAAAGGTCCTCTTTGCGCTACAAGATGTCGTTATGTACCTTCCTTAGAAAATAGGAAGATACAAAAGTTCCAAAGAGGATACCCAAAAACGGAAGTAAAAGTGCAAAGACTCTAAAATTTATTTCTAATCTCATCATGGTATTATTCACTTTTTTTCTGCTTTTAATGCCTGGATACAGAAATGGGTATAAAAATTCCATTTCATGGTCGATGGACATGGTCGATGGTAAAAGAAAGAGAGGCAGGACCCAGGCTCGATACTTAGATAATACTAAAGAACTGACAAAAATGAGCATGATTCAATTAATCAGAAAGGCGTAGGACCGTTAAATAAAATGCAGATGTTACGTCCATGAACCATGCTCATTTTTGTCAGATATCCAATATTATTTAAGTATCGAGACCACCAGATCTTTGTCAGATCTCCAATATTATTTAAGTATCGAGACTGGGGTATATATATCATCATCAATTAACGGTAGGTTCATGTCTGAGCTGCCGTGGTCACAGCATGATACTTAATTGTAGTTTTCATGTTGTGATGCTCATGGAGTGAGTACGTGGTAGGGTCCGCAGTTCCTTTCCACGGAGAGTGCCGGTGTTACCTTTCTAGGTAATCATTCTCTCTATTTCATCCGGGCTTGGGACCAGCACTGACTTGGGCTGGCTTGGCCACCCAGTGGCTGGGTAGGCAATCGAGGTGAAGTTCCTTGCCTAAGAGAACAACGCGCCAGCCGGTGACTCGAACCCTCGAACTCAGATTGCCATCGTGACAGTCTGGAGTCCGACGCTCTAACCATTCGGCCACCGCGGCCCCCATATATATATATATATATATATATATATATATATATATATATATATATATATATATATATATATTTATACATTCATTTGTTTGAATATCATCTCCATGTTAAATTATTTATATTCATTATCATATCCATCATTATCACTTTATATTATGGATAACTGGCAGTTGAAAAACCTCTGATCAGAGGACTCGAGTCGTCATCAGGCCTGGGTACCAGTAACCGGTTCACAATCCGCGACGGCCTCCACTCCTTTGGCTCCGCAAGTCCATCGGCGGAAGGCAGAAAAGGCGGTCCGGAACAACATCGTCATCCGCCTGTGCAGCCCCACAGAAGGGTTCTTATGGCTTTCCGGTTCCTCTTGTTACAGAGTAGCCCTTCCTTGGAAATGCTTCTAGTAGAGAGTCCGGAAGTAGAAGAGCAACTTGCTGATGCCCCAGGTACCTCGACCTGCCTGTTCTTCCGATTCTGTTTCCTTAGAAACAACAGGTTCGTCAGTCTGAGAAACCTCCGGCTCACCAGCCTGAGAAACCTCCGGTTCGCCAGCCTGAGAAACCTCTGGTTCACCAGCCTCAGAAACCTCCGATTTACCAGCCTGAGAAGCCTCCGGTTCACCAGCCTGAAAAACCTCCGGTCCACCAGTACGGCGACACTTCCTCCAAAAGTACGTACTCAACACGGCAGCAGGCACGACGGCGACGACGAAGACAAGACCGAAAGTGATCCACCACGCAAGTGAAGCCTTCCGCTCCTCGAGGGTCTTGAGCGCTGAGGCCATTTTGCTTTCGCAGAGCTTCTCGTGCTACATCCGCCGATAATCTGACCACACCATCAGCACCTTCTCCAGTACAGAGTACCCCTCGAAAGCCTCGCATTCGGCGTCGATCTGCGTCGAGGGCAGTGCAGGAGGAATGAGGAATTTCAACCCGTTAAGTACCAGGTGATCAAATGTATCAGCTGCCATCTAAAGGTCCTCTTTGCGCTACAAGATGTCGTTATGTACCTTCCTTAGAAAATAGGAAGATACAAAAGTTCCAAAGAGGATACCCAAAAACGGAAGTAAAAGTGCAAAGACTCTAAAATTTATTTCTAATCTCATCATGGAATTATTCACTTTTTTCTGCTTTTAATGCCTGGATACAGAAATGGGTATAAAAATTCCATTTCATGGTCGATGGACATGGTCGATGGTAAAAGAAAGAGAGGCAGGACCCAGGCTCGATACTTAGATAATACTAAAGAACTGACAAAAATGAGCATGATTCAATTAATCAGAAAGGCGTAGGACCGTTAAAAATGCAGATGTTACGTCCATGAACCCTGCTCATTTTGTCAGATCTCCAATATTATTTAAGTATCGAGACCACCAGATCTTTGTCAGATCTCCAATATTATTTAAGTATCGAGACTGGGGTATATATATCATCATCAATTAACGGTAGGTTCATGTCTGAGCTGCCGTGGTCACAGCATGATACTTAATTGTAGTTTTCATGTTGTGATGCTCTTGGAGTGAGTACGTGGTAGGGTCCGCAGTTCCTTTCCACGGAGAGTGCCGGTGTTACCTTTCTAGGTAATCATTCTCTCTATTTCATCCGGGCTTGGGACCAGCACTGACTTGGGCTGGCTTGGCCACCCAGTGGCTGGGTAGGCAATCGAGGTGAAGTTCCTTGCCTAAGAGAACAACGCGCCGGCCGGTGACTCGAACCCTCGAACTCAGATTGCCATCGTGACAGTCTGGAGTCCGACGCTCTAACCATTCAGCCACCGCGGCCCCCATATATATATAATATATATATATATATATATATATATATATATTATATATATATATATATTTATACATTCATTTGTTTGAATATCATCCCCATGTTAAATTATTTATATTCATTATCATATCCATCATCTTCACTTTATATTATGGATAACTGGCAGTTGAAAAACCTCCGATCAGAGGACTCGAGTCGTCATCAGGCCTGGGTACCAGTAACCGGTTCACAATCCGCGACGGCCTCCACTCCTTTGGCTCGGCAAGTCCATCGGCGGAAGGCAGAAAAGGCGGTCCGGAACAACATCGTCATCCGCCTGTGCAGCCCCACAGAAGGGTTCTTATGGCTTTCCGGTTCCTCTTGTTACAGAGTAGCCCTTCTTTGGAAATGCTTCTAGTAGAGAGTCCGGAAGTAGGAGAGCAACTTGCCGATGCCCCAGGTACCTCGACCTGCCTGTTCTTCCGATTCTGTTTCCTTAGAAACAACAGGTTCGTCAGTCTGAGAAACCTCCGGCTCACCAGCCTGAGAAACCTCCGGTTCGCCAGCCTGAGAAACCTCAGGTTCACCAGCCTCAGAAACCTCCGATTTACCAGCCTGAGAAGCCTCCGGTTCACCAGCCTGAAAAACCTCCGGTCCACCAGTACGGCGACACTTCCTCCAAAAGTACGTACTCAACACGGCAGCAGGCACGACGGCGACGACGAAGACAAGACCGAAAGTGATCCACCACGCAAGTGAAGCCTTCCGCTCCTCGAGGGTCTTGAGCGCTGAGGCCATTTTGCTTTCGCAGAGCTTCTCGTGCTACATCCGCCGATAATCTGACCACACCGTCAGCACCTTCTCCAATACAGAGTACCCCTCGAAAGCCTCGCATTCGGCGTCGATCTGCGTCGAGGGCAGTGCAGGAGGAATGAGGAATTTCAACCCGTTGAGTACCAGGTGATCAAATGTATCAGCTGCCATCTAAAGGTCCTCTTTGCGCTACAAGATGTCGTTATGTACCTTCCTTAGAAAATAGGAAGATACAAAAGTTCCAAAGAGGATACCCAAAAACGGAAGTAAAAGTGCAAAGACTCTAAAATTTATTTCTAATCTCATCATGGTATTATTCACTTTTTTTCTGCTTTTAATGCCTGGATACAGAAATGGGTATAAAAATTCCATTTCATGGTCGATGGACATGGTCGATGGTAAAAGAAAGAGAGGCAGGACCCAGGCTCGATACTTAGATAATACTAAAGAACTGACAAAAATGAGCATGATTCAATTAATCAGAAATAAAATGCAGATGTTACGTCCATGAACCATGCTCATCTTTGTCAGATCTCCAATATTATTTAAGTATCGAGACTGGGGTATATATATCATCATCAATTAACGGTAGGTTCATGTTTGAGCCGCCGTGGTCACAGCATGATACTTAATTTCAGTTTTCATGTTGTGATGATCTTGGAGTGAGTACGTGGTAGGGTCCCCAGTTCCTTTCCACGGAGAGTTCCGGTGTTACCTTTTAGGTAATCATTCTCTCTATTTTATCATGACCAATGTGGAAAGGAACTGGGGACCCTACCACGTACTCACTCCAAGAGCATCACAACATGAAAACTACAATTAAGTATCATGCTGTGACCACGGCGTCTCAGACATGAACCTACCGTTAAAAGAAGACATGACCAATAAACTTTAATTTCCTCCTGTTCAAGATGTCCAACAGCCGGTCTTTACAATTTATTTTTCTCAGCACTTCATCATTCGTCTTCTTCTGTGTGCAGCTAATACGCAGTACTCGTCTGTAACACCACATTTCAAAACTATTGATCTTTTTCTTGTCTATCTACTTCAGCACCCAACACTCAGAACCATATGATGCAATTGGGAAAACTAATGAGTTCAATAACCTCAGCTTTGTCCGTAAGGTAATGCTTCGGTCTTTCCAGATGTTATTGAGAGCAATTGTGGCGTTTTTGGTAATGGTAATTCTTTTTCTCTCCGGTGAATCATCATAAGTATTAGTTAAAACAGCTCCAAGATAAGTGAACTCTTTCACATTTTCCACAATCATTCCATTGATTGTAACATGTTCATTATTGTTCATTGCCGGTTATCTTTGAATCTTCATGATCTTAGTTTTCTTGGCATTAAGAAACAAGCCATATAATTTCTGTATTTAATCATTGGTGTAGAGGTTTGTCAGGAGAAAATAAAAGTTGAGTGGAATCCCACAGGCTCCTTCTCAACTCGCAGTCTCCAACTAACTAGGAGGAACTATCTCTGCCGCTTTTAAAACAGTTACACTGTAATACGCCAGACATATTATTTGGTGAAACCAGTAATCAGTAGAACCGAAGGTGTTTTCACCAGATATCCACTGCCCTGCTGCCGACAGTTTCACCGTAACCCTGGTATAGGGAGATAATAGGGTGCTATCCTTGTTCAAGGGAACCCCAGGGTGCAGTTTATTGTCTTACCCAGGACAAATATATATATATATATATATATATATATATATATATATATATATATATATATATATATATATATATATATTTCTCTCAACAGCCATTCATTCCACTGCAGGACATAGGCCTCTCTCAATTCACTACTGAGAGGTTATATATGGCAGTGCCACCCTTGCCTGATTGGATGCCCTTCCTAATAAACCGCGGTTTGTGCCACGGCGGTAACTTCCCCTACGACACTTGCGTTTGACTTCTCAAGGCGATATGTCGTTTTCTAGGAGGGCAATCGAGGTGAAGTTCCTTGCCAAGGGAACAACGTGCCGGCCGGTGACTCGAACCCTCGAACTCAGATTGCCGCCGTGACAATCTTGAGTCCGATGCTCTAACCGCTCGGCCACCACGGCCTCTATATATCAATCAATAACGGTATGCTCATGTTATATATATATATCAATCAATCAATAACGGTATGCTCATGCTTGAGCAGCCGTGGACCTCTCCACCATCCTTCGC
>NW_023648546.1:0-6771 GCF_015228065.2 Penaeus monodon | reverse complement strand
TGCCATCCTTTTCCCAGCGGGTTTAAGATGCTAGAGTCTATAAATTCTTCTGAAATATTTGTGCTTCAGTGCCTTGCAAGCAATCAAGAGTTTAAGCCATCACATCCAGTAGTGAGGAGGTTCATGTTTGGCTTGCACTGATGTCAACACGAAAAAAGATAATTATCAAAGGGCCCAAAGGCAGCTGCCATCAGACCTGTAATCTCGTTTTCCTCTCCCACACCCCGACTTAAAACCCAGCATCGGGATTTTGTCTTTCGTGATAGTGGGGGGAACAACGGAGGCAAACTCTAGAAGCAAACGTGAGAGATTAAAGGGGGGGACCTTTGGCAGTTGGGGACCACTCCATCCCAACCGAAAAGTAGTTGTTTTAAACCAAGACTAAAAAATCGGGCACAAAAGATTTACTCATAGCCTTTATGGCAAAAAAGTAAAGCACTTGTGGGGGATCCAAGACCCAATAAAAATCGCACATGTGGGGGAAAGATGTGCAACTTCTCAGCCCAAAAGGGACGTAGTATTTGTCTCCCCCAAAATTACTGAAAATTTTTGGGGAGGATTGTGATATAAGGGTTTTATTAAATTTTCCTTGGGAGACTAATATTTTCAAAAAAATTTTAATTTTGCTTAAATTTTGCAATTATTTTATACATTTTAGAGCATAATTTTTATGCTTTAAATTTTTTAAATCTATTTTTTGTTATTTGTAAGATATTTATTGTAGATTTTTTAATTTTTAAAATTTTTTCATATTTTCTACTACAAGGTGTTCGCCGCTAATGCCTTATTTTTGATGCGGCATAAATTTTAAATAATCGTAAATAAATTTGCCCCCAAAGGGATACTGGCTTACCCCCCAATGCCACAGCAAAATCCTAGATAAAAAACAGATGAGGTCAACTGCCCCTTTAAAAGCTTGGGCCACTGTTTTAGATGAAATAAACCCCCACAAATAAAAATGGATCCTTAAAGCCAACTTACAGTGCCATAAATCAAGCAGTCAAGCCCACATCAAACCTTTGGGGCTTGGTCATGATTTAAAAAAGAGCCTGGTATTTAATGACGATCGCCCCGACTCACGACCCTCAAACAGAGGCAAAAGGGTGGGGCAGAGTTTCTGCAAAAACAAAATCAAAGCTCCCAGTTGACTTTATTTCAAAAAAAGAACCATATAACCTGGCAGAATTTCTCTTATTTGAGGGGCGCCGAACCCCGAGCGCTGAAATCAATAAACTTTCTCTGAGGGAACAAGGAAGACATAAAAAAAATCTTGCCCCGACTCTGATAGGGTCTGAACCCCCTCATTTCCCCCCTCGGACTACAGGGAGCTTGCATTCCTGCAACTGATCAAAAAAGTCCTGAAAACTTTCTCTCTACCCCCGAGTTGATAGGGTTTTACCTAGTTCCCCCCCCAAAACCAAGGAGCCGGGAGAAATCGCCCTATCTCTCTCACCGGTTTGGGCAAACAGCAAGTGGGCTAAACCAAATCCCGTGAAAAAGGGCCCCCTAGAGCGCCTCTCTGCCGCACTGTTACATCTGTGGGAATTCCTAGACTGGAGAATCTTTTGAACAACAGTCCTTTTGCTACTCAAAGACAGTGATCCAAATGGAATCAGAGAAAAAATCAGGCCCCAGTAGGTGACTATTTTTAGGAAAAAGAACAGCCAAAGTAGATTCCAAAAACACCTACACAGCACATACCATTAAAAATGAATCTACGGGTGGGGGGCCCCTCCCGCCTTTTCAAAACTCTAAGCCCCGTATCCACAACTACACCTCCAGTGGGGGACAATCATTTCCTATGCAGACAAACTTGCAATCACTCCATGGACCCCATCCCAAGAAAGCCCGCACTGTTGGGCCTTGTGTCTGAGGGTCTTGAGGACAGGACTTAGATCTCTCAGACAAATCAAAAATCTGGCTCTGAGACACAATGTTCAGGTAAAGTCTGTGTTGTATGGAAGGGCCCAAGTGGGGGCAGGCTTCCTACCTTGGCATAAGGATTGACCGACCCTCTCCTTCTGAAAGGGGCCTTACCAAATTGACCGAAAAAAAGCAAGACGTCTGTCATGGAGTGACGGGGAGCACATGGGAGCTGGACATAAAGTGCTAAAACATTTTATATACATGCCGTCTTTCCCCTTGTTTGGCTAGCTTTTGTTTCCTGATTCCCCCAAACCAAGATAAGAGAAAAATTGGGAAACTTCTGGGTGCCCCCCGGGGATAAAGGTCCGATACCTCCCGAATTTATCAAGGCAGCACAGTTCTTTCAAGGTCAACCGGCCCCTAGACACAAACAAAAACAAAAACTCTCAGACGCCTAGAAAAAATTAGAGTCCTGTCACACACAAGCCCTGGGCACAAACCTTTACAAGTTTTCGACAAGAGCCTGTCAGGGGAAAGAAACAATACCCCCTGCTTTCTGAAGGGAGAAGTGAAGGGGGGTCCCCGCAGCCATACTCCCCTGGGTATAGAACAACTTCATGGATAGATTAGTCGTTCTGTAACCCCCGCTGCAGGGGACCAGTTTTGCACGAGGAGGACAAAATCCAGATGGGAACGATAAGCCTCCCTTTCTACAGGCAAGGCAGTTGCGTCATGGACCCTCCCACCCTCCCGGGGAAGGACCATTGTCATACTATTGTTCCAGGCCCGCAGATGACTGTTTACACACAAGCCCCTAAAAACATTTACCTCCCGCCCTGGGGGCTTTTCATAGCACAGGGATCTTTTTTGATGCCAGTAGGGATAGAGGGAATGAGCTTGCTGACAGCTAGTTTACATTTTGGGAGGGGTATGCCCCCCAAAAACTGAAAAAACTTTAGGACGGTCCAGCCCACGAATTTAAACCCTTCCCTGCAGCTTCACAGGGGGGGACACGAGAACCTCCCCCTCAGCCAGATGGTATCAATGCCACGGGCTATGACCCACAGCACTCTCTAAAAAATTTAAATGCCGAAATCTTCTTCAAGAATCAGCTAGATTACCCTGTGCTAACAAAAATTTTGGAAACAACTGACTATGAATTTTGGTGAACCCAATGCCCCCAATTTATTAAACTAAGATAATTTTTTCGGATTACTTTCAGAAATTAATTTAAATTAAAAAAGAAATCATAAAGTTTTAATTTAATGGGTTTGGGAAAATATATTGAATTTCTGGTGTAAAATTTTTTTCTTAAAAAAAAAAAAAAAAAAAACCATGAAAATCAATTACATACTAAAAAATACACCTAATTTGAATCATGGAAGGAAAAAAAAAAATCTTCCTTATTTCCGAATGGTCCCCCCGATCATAGGGCCGACCTTTCTCAGCCTTGCTGGGGGAAATCCCAGGGGTGAGACAGCGCCGCCACTTGTCACTCTCGCAGCCAACACGGGCATCAGACCATCACAGGGGTACTTTCCACTGGTGTTATGCCTGTATTTTTCCCTTTTATATCAACGGTTGTAGACCCAATCCCCCCAGATACTTAAAAAAAAACTACTTAAAAAAATTGTTTAAAACCATATATACCATTTGAAATTGCAAAACAAAAAAAAGGACCCCAAAACCCATAAACTAGCAAAATGCCCCTCCGGCATTTTTCATTTTCTTTGGGTTCCCACCCACTTTGTCCTTTATCCTTTATTATGTTGTGGGTTGTATATACACACACACCAAACGTATATTGTTTATATAATATATATAATTTAAAAATTATAATAAATAATTATATAATATATATAAAAACCCCCACACTACCCACACACACACATAATATAAATATATATATATTAATATATATATAATTATGTATACAATTTTATATTAAAATTTATATAAATAATATAAAAAAATATTAATAAATAAATAAAATAATATAATATATAAAATTAAAATATATATATATATATATAATATACACACACACAACACACCACACACACACACCCCACACACACAAATAATATATATATAATATAATAAAATTTAATATAACACAACACCATACTATAATAACAATCTATGGATATTATTTTTTTTAAAACACCCATTTATTCCACTGGGGAAAATGGGCTCTCATTTCATTTTTGAGAGGATTTTTGCAGTTCCCCCTTGCCTGTTTGGATCCTTAACAACTGCGTTTGGCGTTTGACCCCTATACCACGAGGGCGATTCCACTACGACACCAGCTTTTATTTCTCAAGGCGAATGGGTTTTTCCCCATGAATCGCTGGGGAAGCGCCCCGAGGCGGGTTTTTTACGACTGCCGCGGCGCGAATTGAAGGGACCATGGGGATCGGAGTCCATTTTTTCTCTCTATATATATATATATATTTATACATATATATTTTATATATATTTATATATATTTTAAATTAAAATACAACATACATATATATAATTTATTCATAAAAATATATATAACATGTAGTGTGTGGATGCTTCTACACACACACCACACGCACACGCACCGCAACGCACACGTACACGACAGCACACCACACAAACACACCACCACACACCACACACACCACCACAACCACCACACACCACAATATATATATATTATATATATAATATATAAATATTTATTTTAATAATGTGTATGTATGTATATAATTTATATATATGTAACAAAACACACACACACACATTTGTGTGTACGTGTTGTTGTGTGTGTGGGGGTTTTTGTGCTTTTGTTTCCACACACAACACAAACACCATTGCGTGTGTGTGGTGGTGTAAACCCACACACACACGAATAGTTGTACATATAAATACAATAATAATATATTATATATATATATGTATTTTTATTATATATATTATATTATATATATTATATATATATATATATAATATAATTTTATATATATTATATATAACACCTAAAAAAAAAATAGTATACAACGCAAAATTGTATGATGATATAGTATAGATATATTCTCGAGCGCGGGCTTTTTTACGACTGCCGGGGCGGGGAATTGACTAGGACCTGCTTAACCCGGGCTTTGGGGGCGTCTTATATTTTATATGGTGTGGGGGTGTGTGTGGTTTTGTGTGTGTTGTGGGGGTGTGTGTGTGTGTGGTGTGTTTTGTGGTTGTGCGTCGCGGCGCTGCACAAACGGGAAATTGTAACACACACACACACAAACACATTAGTGTATGTGTATTATATATATAATACTATATTTTATATATATATTATTTTTATATTATATATATATAATAAAATTATTATTAATTATATATATAATATATAAAATATATATATTATATATACTGTTACTAAGTGTGTAGTGTGCATATCTGCACACCCCACACACACACACACAACCCAAACACACACCCCACACACACAAAACCCACCACACACACACACCCCACACAAAAACACACAGCGCCGCGCGATTGTCGTTTTTCCCCCGTGAATCGGTTTTTTTCCGATTGCCCGAGGGGGGAATTTGAACTGGGGTTCCATGAGCGTGAGAGTCCAGTGCTCTAACCACTGGACAATCGCGGCAGTCATAATGTATATATATATATATTGTATATATATAAATATATATACTAAAAATATATAATCTTACATACATACATATAATATATGTATATACATATATATTATATATATATATATATATATATATATTATAATATTATATATATTATATATACATATGCCCCTATATAGGGATATAGTCCATCCCTCTCTGGAATGGGAAAGGGGATCATGGGACCTGTAGCAACTACTGTCCCATTACACTGTAAGCATACCAGGCAAAGTTTTCGCTCACATTCTTCTGAAACGGATCCGCACCCCCTACTGAGGCATCAGAGACCGGAGCAGTCTGGGTTCACTCCTGGCAAGTCCACAATAGACCGAATTACTACGCTTTAGTAATTGTGAAAAGCTGTCGTGAGTTTGGTCGTGGGTTGCTTGCAGCCTACTTTACCTCAAGAAAGCGTCTGTCTCAGAATCGCTATGGGAGATTCTGAGACAGTGGAATTCCAACACAGATTTTTGGCCTAATAGCAAGCCTATATATCGGTACTGAAAGTGCTGTAAAGCGTGGTGGGGGCCTGCCGGGGTAAGGCAAAACTGGGTCCTTGCACCAACACTTTTAACAAACCCGCATGGACTGGATGGGACCTGTTTACTTTGCCTAATCGGGATCGCCAACTCAGGCTACTTGGGCACCTAGCTCGCTTCCCTGTGGATGAGCCTGCCATCAGGTTTTTTCTTTGCTAGACATCATAGGTGGAGTAGACCTGTGGGACGACCCAGGCTTGGGTAGCTCGACGTATCTGTTGCGAGGAATTAGGGGATGGGCCGAGGGCCTGCCTAGAGACTCGCCTTGAGGGACCCTCGTGGTGGAAGCGAAGGGTGGATAGGCCAGGCGCCCCCGTCGGTGTTAGCCCCTTGATGATGAGGAAGATAAAATATATATATATATATATATATATATATTTTATATATATATATATATATATATATATTATATGTGTGTGTGTGGGGAGTGTGAGGTGGTGGTATGTGTATGGGGTATGTTAATGTTGTGTGTGTGTGTGTGTGGTGTGTGTGTGTGTGTGTGTTTGTGTTTTGGTGTGTGTGTCTGTGTGTATGTTTGTCTGTGTTATGTGTTTTGTGTGTATGTGTCTGTGTGTATATATTTTATATTATATATATTATATATATATAAGATATTATATAATATATAAAATTAGGGCCGCGGTGGCCGATGTTAAGCATCGGCTCAAGACTGTCGCGACAAACAATCTTCC
>NW_023648545.1:0-6771 GCF_015228065.2 Penaeus monodon | reverse complement strand
GTGTGGTTGGGGTTTGTGGTGTCTTTTTAATATATATATATGTATAAATATGCAACACAACACCGCGGGGGGTGTACACACACACACACAACAAAACCCCATAATATTATATATATAAAATATATTATATATTTATCTTTATATATATATTAATTTTTTTTTTTGTGTGTGTGTGTGTGGGGTTTGGTGTGGGTTTTTTGTTATATATATATTTTATATATATATATATATATACAGGAAAATATATAAAATATATTTTAAAATATATTATAAATAAAAATAAAAATAAAATTTTTTTGTTGTGTTGTGTGGGATATATAGTAAAAATAGAAAATATATTTATATATAATAATAATTATATATATTATAATATAAAATTCATTTTTTTTTCCCTTTTTTTAATTTGTTCAAATTTTTTTCAGACTGATTTATTTTTTTATGTATGTATGTCCTACTTATGTATGAAAGTTTATTTAAAACGTCCATTTTTTAAATAAATTTATTCATTTTTTGGTGCCCCCAATACATATCCTGCTGAACATAAAAATCGAAAAAAAAAAGTTTTTTCTCTACGAAATTTCATCCAAAAGCAATTACTGAATTTAAAAAATTTCCTTCGTGCCCCCAGCGACCCAACCCCATGTCAAGGGCGGCCCGAAGACGTACCCCCGGGGCGGTGGTGGGAGCCTTCGTAAAGGGGTTACCTGACTATGAGGATCGACCCGGAGATGGACAGCCAAGAGGTCCCCCTGGGGGGAGAGCAGATGGGTTCTGGGACACCCTTCCCGTTTTCAAAAAACAGGGACCAAACGCTTTTAGGATAGCTGTAAAAGGGGTGTGGGGAATCAAAGATTTTTCTTTTTTTTTTTTTTTTGGACAAGGAAAAATTTCCCAGTCTCAAAGCGGGGAATGTAAATTTCGCGTTAGGGGGGAAAAAATATTTTTAAATTACAAAAAATTTCCTTTGGGAGATTTTTTTATGTTCGTAAATAGGAGGATATAAAGACCCCTATTTTTGATTAACGACCGTAAGTACAAAGGGATTTTTTTGTTATGGTTGAAGTGACTTGGGTTTGGGAGAAAATGGCTTTGGGGTTTTGTTAATGTTGTTAAATTTGGTGGGGTGGGGGATAGTGAGTGAGTGCGTGAGTGAGGGGTTATGAGCTTTTGTGGTGCGTGCTCTCTAAAAACTATTGTTATCCACCCCTTCATCAAAGGGACGCTACTTAAATTTTTGTAACAATCGGTAAAAAAAGTGTACATTTTTAAAATAGGAATATTGTTCTTTAACCCTTTTTTCGTCGAAACAATTTTTCACGAAAAAAAAAATAAAGAACTAAAAAAAACGACCCCTAAAATCACAAAAAACGAATAGATAATGATAAACAGAAAAAATAAAAAATTAAAAAAAACGCATGGATAAGAATCATAATGAAGATTAAAAAATGAAAAAAATGGGTAAATAAAAACGCATCAAGAATGATAATAAAAGTAAGGTTTTATTGTCACGATAGATTATATAATGTTGCTGCGCGAGATGAAATAACGACAAAAAATAAAAATATCAGTGATAAAAATGCGTTGTAATAATGACGAAAATAAAATATCAAGTGAGAGACTAAGATAGTAATCTAATAAAATGAGATGATGTTGATGATGTGTTTGATGATTATGTTGTTGATGATGATGATGATGAGTGTGATGATGATGTAATGATAATGTAATAAAATAATAATAATAAAATAATAATAAAAATAATAATAATAATATTAAAAATAAATAAAAACGCAATGATAATAAAAAATAAAAATAAGATAAGATAAAGATGTTTGTTTAATGATAATAATAATGGAAATGGTAAAAAAATGATAATAATGATAAAGAAAATGATATGCATTAATATAATCACGAAATAAGGTGAGGGTCATAATAATGAAAAAACCCTTAAAATGAAAACAACAACAAAAAATAACAATAATGATGATATCAAAAGAATTATTATCATCATTATTAAAAAAAAATAAAAGTAAAAGACAATGATGATAATGTTTTAAATGATGATGAAATAAAATAATAATAAAAAAATAATAATTAATAAAATAATAATAATAAAAATAAAAATAAAAATTTTGATAATAAAAATAAAAAATGAAAGACAGTGATATAATGAAAGAAAAAACAAATAAGACGTGATAATATGATAATAAAATCAGTAATGAAAATGAAAATAATGATAATAATAAAATCAATAATGATGATTAAAAGGGAAAAAAAAAACAAAAAAACGAAACACAACCCATAATAATAACGACGCTAGTAAAATTTAAAAACGGCACGTGAAACCCCAGTAACTTTTTCCCTGCCAAGTTTTTTGGGTTTTATTAAGTTTTTCCCAAAATACGGAGGTGTAATGGCCAAACCCCTTTATCAAATGGCGATAAAAATCTAGGCCGTAACTACCCAACGGGAAGCAGATTTTGCCTGTGTTAAACCCATAAAAACCCCCCATCCCCCACCCAAATGCAACGCTTTGACGTATTTTATATCATTTGGCTTAAAAACACTTTTACGTCGTCTCTTTTTTTTCCTTTGGAATGTCGTCAGGTTTTATGCGTGTTTTTATTTTTGGGTTTATATGGATTTAGGGAAAAGTGAGCTTCTGCGGGTTAGAAAAGATCAAAACCCATGAATGTTAAATCCGAGTTTTTAAAATAAAAAAATGATTTCTTTGACCCGGGGGAGAGATTGTACACCTGGTTAGAGTTGAAAAACCTTGAAGAGTGTTTTGGTAGGAAAAAAATTATGAAGCATCGGTGTACTTACGCAAACATAATCCGAAAGGATAACTTTGTCTTTTTTTTTTTTGCAGGGGGGTGGGAGTCGCTGCAAAAAAAAAAAAAAAACAAAAAAAAAAAAAAACATGATCACCTTTTTGAAGGAGTTTGTTTTGTTAGGGTCTCCTGGGCGTACAATAAATAGGTATTTCGGCTTTTCAAATCCGTTTGATTTTCAAAATTAATATATTGTAATTTATATTTTAGGTTGAATAAAGTGTAAAACCGAGTAAAGTTAAATAGGGTAAATTTTTTTGCTTAATGAAAAGCAGTTCCTTGCCCTTTTAAATGGTAAAAATGACTCGAGCAGGTTTCATAGACCTACTATATTTTTTGGTCAGTAAGTTTTATATGGCGAAGTTAAAAAAAACTATAGGTCAGATATTAAATCTGTGTAAGAATTCCTTATACAAACAGAAATATGTATAAAAGATACTGATTGGCTGTGTGCAGTTTTTGTAAGGGATAAGAGGAAGCGAGATCAGCTCGAAGTTTTTGAAGCACCCCTTTTTTGCCTAGGCTCTGCCTTTCTCCCCCAGAAAATAATCCCCCACACTCTTCCGCCAGCTCTTCTCCCTGTCCTTCTCGCCCGATCCCTTCCTCAAGTCGGAACAGGTGAGGAATTTAGTAATTTACACCGGAAGGAAGCCTTCTTCGAGAAGAAAGAACCTACTTTTGACCAGCGAACAGAGAAAATCTTTTACTAAGTCGAAAACTTGGAAATGTCGAACTTTTAAGAGCAGCTTCTGTAATCTTTTAGGAGTTTTTTTCATACCAAATACTGTAACCGTTTTTTTTCGACCAACAATTGAGAAATTTTTATGTAGATGTGGGTTTGATGTGTATATTGGATTTTTTATTTTTGCTATGTTTATAACTTAAAAAATTTAAATGTGGATTTAAAGCAATAAATTTTTTGGAATATTCCAGTGTTTAAGTCATACGAGAGAGTATTTTTCACCTCAAAGGGTTGCCCCTTCACATGTAATACATAATTAAAATGTAACTATAAAGATTGGCAAATATCGGTTTCGGTTTATTTGAGGGTAGAGTGATACAGATTAGGGGAAAGCCGGAGTCAGATTATTTCTTTAAAGAAGGATGAATATAAAAAAGGAAATGGAAAATGATATATTTACACTAGATTAGAAGTTTGGGAAAGACAAAAGAGGGGCGTGAAAAGAGTTTACATTTTAGATCGAATTCTGTGATAAGGGGAAATTTTTTGTGTGTTTTAAATTTTGTAAAGGCAGTTTTACAGGTAATTGTTAGAGAGTTGACAATATTTTGGAAAAATGGGTTCAACAGAAAAAACTATTGAAAATATCTGAATTAAAAAAGTATATCACGTGACAAATGAAAGGGAAAAAATAAGTGAAAAGAGGGCCCACAGACTATAAGAATAAAAATAAGTAATTCCATTTAAAAGAAAAGTAACCTTATCTACAGCTTTTGTAATAAAATGGCTAATTGGGGCCATGACCCAAGGCAAAAACAATTTTAGATCCGTTCCCGCACATATTTTAAAAATTTTGGGGGAATTAAATTGGGGGTCTAGGATTTGTAGATTAATATCAGGATTCATACAAAATACTGGAGATAAAAAGTGGGGAAAAAATTTGGGAAAAACGTTTAGCAAACGCTAAGGAAACGTGTCCCCATAATATAAATAGTCAAAGCGTGTAAAAAAATTGATGAACCCGTTGCTCTGTTGGAAAAAGGGAAATTTGGGGTATAGAAAACCCACCACGAAAGCTGCTGAGAGTTTTGAAAAATTTGCAAAAGCGATGAAAAAAAACATGAGGGGGTGCAAAAACGGAAGCCTTAAGCAAGGGGCACTGATAAAAAAAAAAAAAAAAAAAAAAAAAAAAAAAAAAAAAAAAAAAAAAAAAACAAAACCCCTAAGACAAGGGAAAAAAAAAAAATTATAAGGGTAAATTTAAAAACAGGGAAAAGAAAAGGGGCAGGGAAACCCGAAAGGCGAAAAATTTAAGGGGAAAAAAAACCTTATGGGGTTATAGTAACCCCAGGATTTTCAAAAAATTTTTGGGCAAAAGGAAAATTTTATAAAGGGGTTTTAAGAAAGCAAAATCAATGGTTGGTTAAGAAAAGCATCCTCCTGCATTATGCAAAACATTTCCTTTTTACAAACAAATGGGTTTAAAATTTATATATTTAATATTGTAAAATTATATTTTTAAAAATATTTTTAAGTAAGATTTGGGTTCAACACAAAAACAAAAAAACAAAACCCCAAAAATATATATAATAATATATATATTATAAATATTAATTATATTATAATAATGGGGTTGTTTTTTTTTTTTTTTTGTATCATATCTATATTTTTAAAAAAAATTATATATAGTTCTATATTTTTATATTATATATATTTATATAATATATGTATAGATAGGTTACACACACAACACACCACCACAACACACCACAACACACACACACACACACATATATATATATATATATATATATTATATATATCTAAATATATTATAGATATAGATATAGATATGTATACATATACATATATATATGTATACATATCTATATCTATATCTATATATATATTATATATATATATATATATATAATATATATATGTGTGTGTGTGTGTGTGTGTGTGTGTGTGTGTGTGTGTGTGTGTGTGTGTATACCTATCTATACATATATATATATAAATATATATATATATATATATATATATATATATATACATATGCATATATATAAAACACTCATCTGAAATTACTGTAATAAGGTAATGATGCTCTGAACAGGTAATGTCTAATCGACAGGATGACTTTCTTGGGCACCGAAGCAAGTCATGATTTTGACTTACATGACTTGCAACATACACCTTAATGATACAAGTTTGCCTTTGTACCAAAACTGTAGCTGTTGCATAATGACAGGAGCATAGCCTGGTTACTATAACCACCATAAGGAGTTTGCTTTTCTTAAGTATTTCGCCTTTCATGCAGCTTCCCTGCACCATTTTCTGTATCCTGTGGTGATCTCATCAATTGCTGATACATTGAAGTTTTTTTTGCAGACCTTGCATCATTCAGCGGTGACTTTCGTGTTCTACCTCTTGGTCAACCGCTGTCGTATCTGTGTTTAAATATCTTAATAATTTTTATTTTTTCTTTGTTCTTAAATAGCGTTTATGATTTATCAGTGCACCTTGCTGTAAGGCTTCCTGTTCTTGCACTCCCTCATGTTTGTTTTCATCGCTCTTGCTTATATTTCAAAACTCATCAGCAGACTTTCGTGGTCGTGTTCTAATAGCCCAGATTTCCTTTCCAAGCAGAGCAACGGCCTTCATCAAGTGTTACACGACTTTGACTATTTATATTATCGGACACGTTTCCTTAGCTGTTTGCTCAACGTCTTTCTCAATGTTGGCCTACTTTTATCTCCTAGTAGGTTAGTATGAATCCTGAGTAATCATAATCTACAAATCCTAATGATCCACATTTAAGTAATCCCAAATTAGTTTTAAAATATGTGCTGGAAGCGGATCTAAAAATTGTTTTTGCCTTGGATCATGGCCAATTAGCCATGTTGATTAGCTAAGCTGTAGATAAGGTTACATTTCATTTAATGGAATACTTTATCTTTTTATCATTATAGTTGGGCCCATCTTTCACTATATTTCTCTATTTGTCATTCGTGCTATACGGTTTAATTCAGATATTATCAATAGCTTCTGCTTACCATTTTCAAAAATGTCAACCTCTAACAATGTATCTGTAAACTGCCTTACGAAATCTAACACACAAGAATTCCTTATCACGAATTCGAGCTATAATTAAACTCTTTCACCCGTCTATGTCTTTACCACTTCTAGATTAGTGTAAATATACTTCAGTTTCCTTTATTTCAGTCTCTTTAAAGAAATACGCTCCGTGCTTTC
>NW_023648544.1:2500-6772 GCF_015228065.2 Penaeus monodon | reverse complement strand
TTAAAAAAAAAAAAAAAAAAAAAAAAAAAAAAAAAAATAAAAAAAAACACACACAAAAAGAACAACCACAACACACACACACCCCAAAAACACCACACACAACACACACACATACCACACACACATGCCCATACACAGCCCAAATCGGTGCCGCCCGGGCCGGGGTGAGTGGTAACGTTGGGTGGGAAGGGCACCAGCCATAAAAGATATCGCCAAAACCAAATCTCAGGCGCCCCCAATATATATATATATTACATCACATATACACACACACAAAATATGTGAGTTTGGTGGGGTTATTTTTGGGTATATAACCATTCGGGGGCCCGAATTTTAAAGGTACGAAATCAAACGTCACAAGGCAATCTGAGTTCGGGGGGTCGGCCCCGGGCCCGGGGGTTGTTCCCGGGGGCAAAACTTCCCCGATTCCCACCTACCATGGGTGGGCAAGCCAGCCCAAGGGAAAGGCAAACCCCCCCTCTAAATGCCAAAAATCATGGGAAAAACCCTATTTTCCTTTTGTGGTGGTGTGTGGGTGTTTGGTTTGTTTGTGTGAAATGTGTGGGTGTGTGTGTAAATGGTGTATTTGTGGGTGTGTAAAAAGTGTGATGTGGGTTTTTGTGTGTAAAAGTGTGTATGTTTGTGTTATAATTAATATATATATATTATTTATATATATATAATATAAAATTTTATAATATATATAATAGGCGCTGGGGGGGAAGCCAGCCCCGGGTCAGTGCCGGTCATAGAAACCTAAAAAAGATGGTGACTCGATAAAAACCCCGGCGGAAGGCAACGGAAACCACGCTCTAAATTTCCAAAAAATTTTGGAAACCGATCGCCAAGCCCTTGTGGGCAGGGCACTTAAAAAAAAAAAAAAAAAAAAAAAAAAAATTATATTAAAAATATATTATTATATAATATAAAATAAATTTTTGTGTGTGTGGTGTGTTTTGGTTTTGTGGTGTGGGGGTGTGTTGTGTTTTTGTTTTGTGTAAAAGGGTTTTTGTGTGTTGTAAAGGGTGTGGGTGTAAATGTGTGGTTTTGGTTTGGGTGTGTGTTTTTTGGGGATGTGTGTATATATATATTATATTATATATATAATATTTTATATATAATATAAACACTTATTAATTGAAGTGGTGTTATATATAATATATATATTTTATATATATTATATATTATATTAAATTATATATAGGGCCGCGGGGGTCGAATGGTTAGAGCGTCGGATCAAAAAAGTCACGCGGCAATCGAGTTCGGGGGTTCGAGTCACCGGCCGGCGCGTTGTTTCCCCTTTGGGCAAGGAATTTTTCACCTCATTGCCCCCCTACCACTGGTCCAACCCCCCAAGTCAGTGCGGGCCCAAAAAAAGCCGGAAAATAAGGAATGTTTTTCCTAAAAAGGAAAAAAATAACACCGGCACCTCCGTGGAAGGGGAACTGGGACCCTCCACGTACTCACCCCAAAAGGCATCAAAACATAAAAAAATAAGTATCGCTGTGACACGGCAGCTCAGCTAAACCTACCTTTAAAAAGGAAAATATAATTTATTATATAAATATATATTAAATATATATATATATTAATTATGTAAATAATTGTGGTGTGTGTGTGTGTGTTGTGTTTGTGTTGTTGTGTGTGTGTTGGTGGGTGTGTGTTGTGTGAGTGGTGTGTGTGTGTGAGTGTGGTGTGTTTGGGTATGTATGTAATGAATGTAATTTTATATATTTTATCTTTTATATAATATATTATATCTGTGGTTTGGTGTGTCTTGTCTGTGGTGGTGTATAGGTATTGTGTATATGTGTTGTGTGTGTGTGGTGGTTTTTATGGGTTTTATGAAATAAGGGTGTATGAATTATAATATATATATAATATAATATATTATTATAATATTTGTGTGTTGTTGTGTGTTTATGTGTTTGTGTGTGTGTGTTGTGTATGGTGTTGGGGGTTTGTGTGTGTGTGTGGGTGTGTGTGTATGTATGTGTGGGGTGTTGGTGTGTTGTGTGGTGGTTGTGTGTGGTGTTGTGGTTGTGTGTGTGTGTGTGTGTGTGTTGTTTTTATGGATGATGTATTAAAGTGTGTATATTATAATATAAAATAATAATAAATTTTATTATATATTATAATATATGTTTTTGTGTGGTTGCGTGTGTGTGTGTGTGTGTGTGTGGTTGGGTTTTGTTGGTGGTTGTGTGTGTGTGGTGCAGTGTGTGTGGTGTTGTGTTGGTTTGTGTGTGGGTTTGTTGTGTGTATGTCTTTGGGGTGTGGTGTGTATGGTGCTTTGTGTGTGTGTGTATGTGGGGGGGTGTTTTGGGGTGTTTTTGTGTGGTGTGTGTGCGTGCTTTTGTTGTGTGTGTTTTGTGTGTGTGTGTGTTTGTAAAAAACCACTACACACCACATACACATACACACACACACCACACACACACACACCCACACCACAACACATTTTATATATTATTATATATAATATATATATATTTGTGGTGTGTGTGTGGTGTGTTGTGTGGTGTGGTGTGTGTGTGTGTGTGTGAATGTGAGTGGTGTGGGGTTTGGTGTGTGGGGGTGTGTGTGGGTGGTGTGTGTGTGTGTGGGGTTAGTGTATTATGTGGGGGGTGTTTTGTATTTTCATAACATTATAAATATACATACACACCACAAAATATGATATATCTATCATTATCTATTTCTATCTGCAGTTGCATAATATATCAATAAACGATATTTTTTTACTAATATTTTAAAACACCCACCACACACACCACACCCCACACACACACACACCACACACCATACTACACAAAATACACAAAAAACCCAAACACACACACACCCCCAAACACACACACACACACACAAAACCACACACACACACACCCCCACACAACCCCCTAAAAATTATTATATATTATATAATATATATTATATATATAATATATATCTTTAAATAACGGTATGCTCTTTTTTAGCAGCCGTGCAAATATTTTTGATGTCGCTCATCTTGTCTTGGGTTTACTTTCCTCTGTTTCTATCACCTCCCCGTCGCAAGTCTTTTTCAATCTTTTATTCTCATCACTGCCAATAAACTTTTGTTTCCTTTTGTTCAAAATTTCAACACCGGTCTTTACAAATTTTTTTTCTCATATTCATTATTTTGTTTTTCTCCTCCCTTTTTATGGTTTTTCGTCTTTTGCACCCCTTTAAAACTATTGTCTTTTTATGTCTATCTTCTTCAGACCCTCATCAGAACCATTGAAAATGAGAAAAAAATGAGTTCAATCCTCAGTTTTGTCCGTAGGTAATGCTTCGGTCTTTCCAGATGTTATTGAGAGCAACTGTGGCGTTTTTGGCAATGGCAATTCTTTTTTAGTTAAAACAGCTCCAAGATAAATGAACTCTTTCACATTTTCTACAACCACTCCATTGATTGTAACATACTCATCATCGTTCACTGCTTGCTTCTCTAACTTTATCTAACAGTTGTTGTAGGTCAATGATCATAGTCATAGGTCATAGGCGTATCTTAGATTTGATATTTTGTATCCTCCAACATGTGTGTGTGTGTGTGTGTGTGTGTGTGTGTGTGTGCGTGTGTGTGTGTGTGTGTGTGTGTGTGTGTGTGTGTGTGCATGTGTGTGTGTGTGTATGTGTGTGTGTGTGTGTGTGTGTATGTGCGTTTGTGTGTGTGTGTGTGTGCGTGCGTTTGTGTGTGTGTGTGTGGTGTGTGGGGTGTGTATGTGTTTACCACTAACACACACATACACTCACACACAAAAACACACACACACACACACACACACACACACAACACACATATATTAAAATTTTTTTAAAAAATTTTAATATGTGTGTGGTGGTGTTGTGGTTGGTGTGTGTGTGTGTGTGAGTGTGTGGGTGGCGTTTTGGGTGTGGGTGTGTGTGTTTTTTGGGTTTTGGGGTGTGTGTGTGTGTGTTGTTTGTGGTGTGTGTGTTGTTGTTTTGTTATGTTGTGTGTGTGGTATGTATAATTCTATACATATAAAAATTATACAACACCACAACAACACACAATAGTTAATCTATATCTATCTATCATCTATCTATCTCATGTGTGCATATATATATACATATTAGTATATTTTTTACATACATATTATAAACAACACACACACACACCACCAAAAAACCACACACACACACACCCACCACGATAGTACAACACACAACGCGTGCCCCCAACACAACAAAAAACACACACACACACACACACACAACACCACA
>NW_023648543.1:0-5000 GCF_015228065.2 Penaeus monodon | reverse complement strand
ATGTATATATATTAGCTATTTTTACATTATACTAAAATATATTATACATTATATATAATTTTTATGTATTATATGTATATATATACATACTTGTATACTACACACATAAAAACCACACACACATACACACATACCCCCAAGACAAAACCACACACACACACACACACAAAACACACACACACACACACACAAAAACCCCCACACACACAACACACAACACACCACCCCACACGACATATAATTATATAAATATATATATTATATATAATATATATATATATAATATAAAATTTTGTATGAATATATTTAATATATACAATATAAAAATATAAATATATATATATATATATATATTATCATATTATAAAATGTGTTGTGTGTGTTTTGTGGTGTGTGTGTTTGTGGGGGGAAGTATAAAAAATATAATAAATATGTAAATGATATTATATAAGTATTAAATTATATATTTTTATTTATATTCCCTGTTTGTATACATATAACAAAAACACACAAACACAACACATAAACACCACACCACACACACAATCATTATCTATCTTTTTATCGCACCTCTATCACACTATTACTAATATATATATATATTTATATACTATATTATATATATATATATATAATTTTATAATATATAATTATTTATATATATATTGTGTGTGTATTTTTGTGTGAGTTTTTTTTTGTGGGGAGTCGTCGTCATATATATATATAAATAAAATTTATATATATTATAATTTTAATATTATATATTATTTAAAATATATTATATTAATTATATATATTATGTGTGGTGGGTGGTGTATGAAAATTTTAAGTATATGTATCAAACACACACAACCATGGAAAAGATATAAATATATAAATATATATTATATATTAAAAAAATTTTTTTATTTATAATTTTTATATATATTTCATCGATTCATGGCCCCTTTTTTCCCCACCCCAAATTTACTGCTTCTGGGGGAAAAAACCCGAGATAGGATACGCTCCCAAAGGTATGAAAAAACTTTCTGTCCCTATATATTATAAAAATAATAAATATAAAAAAAAATATTATAAAATTATATAAATTTATATGTATGTATAAAAAATGTATATATATAATATATATTATAAATATAATATATATATATGAAAATATTAATATATAATTATATAATATAATTATAAATTATTATTATTAAAATATGGTGGTGTGTGTGTGGTGTGTGTTGGGTGTGTGGTGTGTTTTTGTGTGGTGTAACTAAAAATCAAACCCAAAACCTCCCCCAAACCCCTACCCCAAACCCTAACCAAATCAAACCCCAACCCAAATCAAAAACCTAACTAAAACAACCCAAACCAACCTAAACAACCCAACCCAACCCAAACGTAACCAAAACCTAACCAAACCCCTAAAGAAAAACCCCCCCAAACCCCAAACCCCAAAACCAAACCCCAAACTTTCCCCAAACAAACCAAAACCAAACCTTAAGAAACCCAAAACCTAACCAATCCAAACCCAAACCAAACCCCCAAACAAAACCGAAACAAACCTAAACCAAACCCGATCCCTAACCCAAACCTAACCTAAACATAAATAAACTAACCCAAAACCAACCTAAACCAAAAACCAACCTAACCCAAACCCCAAATCCAAATTTAAATTTAACCAAACCCCAAAAACCAACCAAACCCAAACCCAAAAACCTAACAAAACCTACCCAAAATTAACCAAACCAAACCAAAACCCTAACTTAAACCAAACCATCCCTATCCAAACCCCAAACCAAAACCTACCCAAAAACCCCAAACCAAAACCTTAATCTTTCCAAAACCCCAAACCAACCTAATTTACCCTAACCAAAACCCTATCCAAAACCAAACCAAACCCCTATCCAAAACCTATCCAAAACCTACCCAAAACCTTTTCCTAAACATAATCAAAATTATTTTAGATAGAAAACCTAAACCTAAAGGATCCTTTTTGCAAAGAATAACCTAATATAATTATATATGAGGGGGGGGTTTTTTATTGTGTTTTTGGTGGTGTGTGGTGTCGTGTGCCCGTTTGGTGGTGATTTTGGTGGTGATGTGTGTGTTGTGGTATTACTATATTATATCGGGCTAAATATATATGTAATAATGTATTACTTTAAATTTTATATATTATTATAATATTATATAATATATATATATATATATATATATATATATATATATATATATATACTTAAAAATATATATGTATGCATACTTATATATATATATATATATAATATATTTTATATATAATTTTTAATTTATATATATTATATAATAATAATATATAAAATATTATTATATATATATATATTTTATATTTAAATTTTCTGTTTGGGGAAAACATCGTATTATATGTTTATATATTTTATATAAAATTATATATAATATATTATAATTATATAAAATATATATATATAAATATATTATATATATAATTATATATATATAAAAATATATATTAAATGAATATGAAAACTACATACATATAAAATATATACATATATAAATATATATATATATATATATATATTATATATATAAAAATTATATATAAAAATTTATAAAACAATTTTTTAATCTTTCCCTTATCTACTACCTATCTATTTCTATTTATTCATATATATTGTGTTTAAATGTGTTATATATAAACGCGCACACACACACCACAACACACAAACACACAACACAAGTATATATATATTATAATATTATATATAATTATAAAATTTTATATTATATATTATATTATAATATTTTTATACACAAAAAACCAAAAACCCACGACACACACCACAACACAGACACATACACTCACAAACAACCACAACCACACACCCCAACACACAACACACACACCATATATATATATATAATATTTATATAATATATATATTAATTTTGTTATTATAGATAATTACATTATACAAAATATATAAATAATATGTATATATAGATATATATATTATATATATGTTTGGTGTATTTTTGCGTGTGTGTGTGGTGTGTGTGTGTTGTGGTTTGTGTGGGGTGTGTGTGGGTGTGTGTGTGTGGTGTGTGGTGGTGTGTATTCTGGTTTGTGTGTGTTGTTTGTGTGTGTTTTTGGATTTTTTATATACATTTAACATATATTAAATATATATAAAAATATTCTATTATATAATTTATTTATTATTTTTTAATACCTACATAAATAATCACATACACACATAAAAACCCCACTGCACACAAAACCGAACAAACCAAAACAACACACACACACAAAATAACAAACACAGCGCAAACAAACGCCACTCACTCAGACAACCCTACAACACACAACACACACACACACAAAACACACAAAAAACACCACCCCCACACAGCAGCACGTACCACAAACCCATACAAACAACTACAAAAACCACCCACACACAACACCAAACACTAATATATATATATATTTTTAATATATATATTTATATATATATAATATATACTTTATTATATAATATATACATATGTGTATAAATATATAATTAAATATATATATATATAATTTTTAATATATTGTGTTGTGGTTGGTGTGTGTTGTGGTGTGTGTGTGTGGGTGTTGGTTGATGTGTGTTTTTTTTGTGTGTAGTGTGTGTCTCTGTTCACACACCACACCACACACACACACAACACAACACCACCACACACACACAATTAAATTTTTTTATATATTTATATAAATAAATATAAGTATATATTTTTCATTACCTAAATATATATATATGTATTTATATTATATTATATATATATATATTAATATATATAATTATATGGTGTGTGTGGTGTGTGTGTGTGTGTGTGTGTGTTGTGTGTTGGGGTGAGGGTATGTGGGGTGTGGGTTGTGTGTGGTGTGTATTCTTGGTGTGGTTGTTTTGTGTGGGTTTTTGTGTGGTTTGTGTGTCTGTGTTGTTTTTTTTGTGTGTGTGTATTATATATACAATATGTATTATATATATACAAACAATAAATAATAAAAAAATATATATTTGTTTATATTATATATAATATATATAATATTTAATAATATATATATATAAATATTTTAATATTATTATAAATATAAAAAAAAAAATTACCAAAAAAAAAAAAACCCCCGCAAAAAAAAAAAAAATATATTAAATATAAAAATAAAAATTTATTTTTAAAATATAATATATATAATTTTATATATAATATAAAAAAAAAAAAAAAAAAAAAACTATATATAATATATATATTAATATATATATATGATATATATAATATATTTTTAAAAATTTTCTTAATAAATATATATTAAATATATATATATATATATATATATAATATATATAATATATTTTAATATTTATAAAAATATTTTATTAACTATATTATATATATATATTATTATATTATAATTATATATATATATATATATATATATTATATATATATATATATATATATTATATATATAAAATATATATATAATTATAAAATATATATATATATATATATATATATATATAATATGATACAAACAAACATAACACAAAGACACATAAAAACCAAATCACAACAAAAAACAAAAGTAACAAATATAATATTATATATAATATATATTACTTATGATATATATCATATAAACATATATATATATATAATATATATGATAAAAATTTAATATATATATATATTAAAAATATATATGATATTATATTTATATATTTTTATATATATTTATATTTTTTTTTATATATTTGTGTGTGTGTGTGTGTGTGTGTGTGTGTCGGGGGTGTGTGTGTGTGTGTGTGTTGTGTGGTGTGTGTGTGTGACTTTGGTGTTTGTTTGTATTGTTCTTTTGTATTATTTGTTATATATACTTTTTATAATATTAATAATATAACTATATAATAATATATATTATCATAATATATTTATATATTTTATTTTTGGGTTTTGTTTTT
>NW_023648540.1:5000-6776 GCF_015228065.2 Penaeus monodon | reverse complement strand
ATCTCATCCATCACCCCATCATCATCACCCCATCATCATCCATCCCATCATCATCATCCACCCCATCATCATCACCCCCACTCCCACCCATCATCTCATCCACCCATCATCATCTCACCCACCCCCCCTATCCCCCATCATCCACCATCTCATCCACCCCCATCATCATCATCCACCCCATCATCATCCACCCCGCACCACAACTACTATTATTCTCATTATTATTCTTGTTTTTTGTTCTCTTTATAATAATATTAGAAATAACAATAATGAATGCCATAATGATAATAATGAAAAAGACACAATAATGATTACCAGAAAAAATACAAAGTAATGGCGAAGTAAATTGTAAAAAGCCTCGAAAAATCCTATTCAAAGAAGGCGCAGTCTTAATATCGTATATTTTTATCTCTACTAATCCCCATCAGTATGTGGTACAAATCATCTAATATATTATGTGATTTAACGTAATCTTTATCATTCTCCCTTAAAAAATGAGATTAAGAAATCAGGATGATAGATGAATAAATCAAAGAAGTGAAAGTTGACATAAATCTTGGGTTCTTAAGATATATGAGTTCATTACGAGTCCATTGCATGACTTGTGGTAATGAAGCACCCGGTCCTTGTTAAGTTCTCACAGGAAGGTTTGTGTTTCTCGCTCTCTCGTTCTTTCTGTTCGTCTCTGTTTCTTTGTCTTTCTCTCTTGCTCTCGCTCTCGCTCTCGCTTTTTCAAATCTATACCTCCCTCCGCACGCACGTCATCTCTCTTTTTCTTCTCCCTTTCATATCCCCCCATATTGTTCTTTCCCCTACCTAATATTTTTTATTCTTCCCCTTTCTTCTTTCTCCATTCCCCTACCCAGCATCCCCTATTTCTTTGCCTTTTCATCCTTCTAAATCTCTTTTTTTCTTTTCTCCCTTTTCCTCTTCCTTCCCCTTCCGCCCCTTTTTTCTCCCATACTTCCTTATATTGATTTCTCCATTCTCTTCCCCATAATCCGCCCCTCTCTTTCCCCCTTTCACCCCATCCCCACCATCCTCTTCATTCTGAGTTTATCTCCTATTCTATTTCATCCCCACACCTTCATCTCCCTTTCTTTCCCTCTCTTCATCCTCCCCACTTCTCCCTCCCCTTTCCCCAAAAATTCCCTTATCTATTTATCCCATTCGTATCCGCTTTATTTATATGTTCTATCTTTTTTTTTTGAATAAACTTCCTAATATGCCGCTCCAACTTTATTGCAAAAAATAGCAGTAATCTTACTACAAAGTCCTAAAATCCCTTTTCGATATACCTGCTTTTACGTTCAAAATTGTAGCTACAATAACTGTCTTGTAATCATGGAACGATTTTTATTTGTTATTTATTTTTTTTATCCAGTGGTAACCCCTCTTGTTTGAATATCCGAACTAATTCCAGCAATTATGATCTTAATGCGACTCAGTATTCTCATTAACAAAAGCTATTAGATTATTGTTAGGGATTGGGGATGTTTAACCTGTTTTTCAGGTCTAACACTAGCGCCCGTAAAAACGGTTTCAAAATGAAATGAATTATTTTGTGCAAGGTTTTCTTTGATTACGCTTATTTTCAGTACTTTATAACAGCACGAGCGCTATTACATACACGTTTAAAATCTGTGCACACACACACACACACACACACACACACACACACACACACACACACACACGCACACGCACACGCACACGCACACGCACACGCACACGCACACGCACACGCACACATGCACATATGTGAATATGATGAAT
>NW_023648539.1:2500-6776 GCF_015228065.2 Penaeus monodon | reverse complement strand
CAAACACCATAATAAAATAATATAAAATATACTAATTCTATAATAGATAATAATATATGATATGTATATAGATATATATATATATATATATATATATATATTGTTTTTTGTATTATATATATAAAATATATATATATTATACCAAAAAAATATATATATATATATTAAAATTATATATATATGTATAATATATGTTATGTTGTTTTTTATGTTTGTTGTTTTTTTTTGTGTTGTGTGTGTGTGTGTGGGGGTGTGGTGTTGTGGGGTGTGGGGTGTGTTTTAATATGTATATATATATATATATATAATTAATATATATATTATATAATAATATATATTAATAATATTAAAATACATATAAATAAAACCACCACAAAAACATATAAAACTATATATATAAAAAAATCTATTTTGTTTGTTTTTTTTTTTTTTTTTTTTATGGTGTTTTTGGTGTATATTATTATTATAATATATATATATATTATATATATACATTTTAATAAAAATCAACATACAATTTTAAAAAAATAATTAAAATAACTTATATTATAATGATATATGTGTATGTGTGTTGTGTGTGTTGTTGTGTGTTTGTGTGTGTTTTGGTGTGTGTGGTTGTTTGGGTTTTGTTTTAAAATTTTTAATAATAAATAAAACATAACAAAAACAAAAAAACCACCAAAAAAAAAAAACACAAAAAATATTAAAAAAAAAAAAAAAAAAAAAAAAAAAAAAAAAAAAAAAAACCCCAAAAATATTTATTAATAAAAATTAATTAAAAATTAATAAAATGTGGGGGTTGGGTGGGGGTTTGGGGTTTTGTTTTTTTTTTAATAAATTTTAAATTTTTTTATATAAAAAAAAAAAAAATTATATATTATAATAAATAAAATATAAATTTATAAAATTATAATATGTGGGTTGTTTGTGTTTTTGTGGTTGGGGGTTGTTGTTGGGTTGGTTTTTTGGTCTTGTTTATAAAATTATTTATATTTAAATTTTTAACATAAAATAAACACCAAACACACAAACAAAAAACAAAAAACCCCAAAACAAAAAACAAAAAAAAAAAAAAAACACCCACACCAAAAAAAACCAAAACAACAACAAAAAAACCCCACAAAACACAAAACACTATATAAATAAAAATAATATATAATTATAATATATATAATTATTTTTTGGGGTTTTTATTTATTAAAAAATTAAAGATATATAATTAAAAAAAAAAAAATTAATTAAAATAATAAAATAATAATATTTTTATGTGGGTGGGGGTGTGTGTGTGTGTGTGTGTGTGTGTGTGTGTTGGGTGGGGGTGTGTGTGTGTGTGTGTGTGTTGTGGTTTTTTTTAATAAATATTATATTATATATATTATATATTTAATAATAAATATTTTATATACAAAAAAAACAAAAAAAAAAAAAAAAAAAAAAAAAAAAAAAAAACAAAAAAAAAACAAACAAAACCACACACAAAAAAACACCACACACACACACAACACACCCCACACACACACACCACCATATATAATATATATATAAAAATTTTTTTTTTTTTTTTATTTTTTGTTTTTATTTGTGGTGTGGTTGTGTTTGTGTAGTGTGTGTGTGTGTGTGGGCATGTGTGTGTGAGTGTGTGTGTATATATTCACGTATATTGCATGTGCCTGTGTGAGTGTGTGTGTTATATCTATATGTGTGTTGTGGCTGTGGTGTGTGAGTGTTGTTGTGTATATAATATGTGGTGTGCCTTTCGTTGTTGTGTGTGTGTGGTTGTTGTGTTGTGTGTGTGGTGTGGTGTGTTGCATGTGTGTGCGTGTGTGTGTGTGCATGAGTGTGTGATTGTGTAATTGTGTGTGGTATATATATATGTGTGTGTGTGTGGTGGTGTGTTGTTTGTTGTGTTTGTGTTTGGTGTGTGTGTGTGTGTGCATGTGTGTGTGATTGTGAATTGTGTGGTATATATATATGGTGCATGTGTGTGTGAGGCTTGTGTGGTATATATATATGTGTTGTGTGTGTGTGTGTGTTGTGAGGTGTGTGGTATATAGATATGTGTTGTGTGTGTGTGGTGTGTGTGTGTGAGTGTGTGTGTATATATATTATGTGTGTGTGTGTATGTGTTGTGGTGAGGTTGGTGTAAATTATTATATGTGTGTGTGTGTGTGTGTGTGTGAGGGTGTGTGTGTATTATATATATGTCTTTGCTTGTGTGTGTGTTTGTTGTGGTTGTGTTGTTGTGGTGTGTGTTGTGTCCGTGTGTGTGTGTGGTGTGGCATGTAGTGTGTGAGTGTGTGTGTAATCTATATGTGTGTGGTGTGGTGTGTGTGAGTGTGTGTGTATATATATATGTGTGTGTGTGTGTCGTGGTGGTTTGTGTGGGCGGGTGGTTGGTTGTTGTGTGTGTGTGTTGTGTGTGTTGTGCATGGTGTGTGAGTGGTGTGTATATATATATGTGTGTGTGTGTTGGCGTGTGAGGGTTGTGTGTATATATATCTGTGCTTTCTGGTGTGTGTGTGCTATCTCTTGATACGTTCTTGACGTGTGTGTGTGGTTGTGTTGTTGTGTGTGGTGTGTGTGTGTGTGCATGTGTTGTGTGAGTGTGTGTGTATTATAGAGATGTGTGTGTGTGTGTGTGTGGTGAGTGTGGTGTATATATATATGTGTGTGTTGTGGGGTGTGTGTGGGTGGTGTTTGTTGTGTGTGTGTGTGTGTGAGTGTGTGTGCTATATATATATGTGTGTTCTAACATTTCCCAGTAGTGGTGGTTTTTCTTGGTACGCGCGTGTGTGGTGTGTGTGGTTTGTGTTGTGGTGTGTGTGTGTTTGTGTGTGTGTCATTTGGTGGTGTGAGTGTGTGTGTATATATATATGTGTGTGTGTGTGTGTGTGTTGTGAGTGGCTCCTGTGTGTATATATATATGTGTGTGGGTGATGGGTGTGTGTGTGTGTTGTTGTGTGTGTGGGTGGGTGTGTGTGCGTGTGTGTGTGAGGTTTGTGTGTATCTTACATATGTGTGTGTGTGTGGTGTAGTGCATGTGTGTTTTGAGTGTGTGTGTATATATTATGCTGTGGGGTTGTGTGTGTGTGTGTGTGTGTGTGTGGAGTGGTGTGTATAATTATATATGGTGTGTGTGTGTTGTGTGTGTGTGTGTGGTTGTGTGTTTGTGTGTGTGTGTTGTGTGTGTGTGCATGTGTGTTGTGAGTGTGTGTGTATATATAATGTGTGTGTGTTGTGTGGGTGGGTGAGTGTGTTGTGTTATATATATAATGTGTGTGCACTTGTGGAGTGTTGTGTTATATTAATATGGTTGTGTGGTGTGTGTGTGTGGTGTGTGTGTGGTGTGGGTGTGTGTGTGTTGCATGTGGGGTGAGTGTTTGTGTATAATATTATATGTGTGTGTGTTGTGTGTGGGGGTGAGTGTGTGTGTATTATAGCTGTGTGTGTGTGTGGTGTGTGTGTGGTGGTGTTTGTGTATATAATATGGGTGTGTGGTGTGTGTGTGGGTGTGTTGTTGTGTGTGTGTTGTGTGTGTAGTGTGTGAGTGTGTGTTTATATAATATGTGTGTGTGTGTGTGTGTGTGGTTGTGTTGTTGTGTGTGTGTGTGTGTCGAGTGTTTCTGTGTGTATAGATATATGTGTGTGTGTGTCTGTGTGTTGTGTGGTTGTGTTGTTGTGTGTGTGTGGTGTGGTCGGTGTGCATGGTTGTGTGAGAGGTGGTGTGTATATATATGTGTGGTGTGTGTGTGTGTGTTGTGTGTGTATTATATATATGTGTGTGTGTGGGGTGGGTTGTGTGTTGTGTGTGTGTGTGTGTGTTGGTTGTGTGTGCATGTGTGTGTGAGTGTGGGTGTATATATTATATGTGTGTGGTGTGTGTGTGTGTGAGGTGTGTGTGTATATATATGTGTGTGTGTGTGTGTGTGTTGTGGTTTGTGTTGTTGTGTGTGTGTGTTTGTGTGTGGTTGTGTTGTTGTGTGTGTGTGTGGGTGTGTGTGTAATCGTCGTGTGGTTGGGTTTGTTGTGTGTGTTGTGTGGGTGGTGTGCGTGTGTGTGTGAGTGTGTCGTGTATATATATATTGTTGTGTGTGTGTGTGTGTGTGCTTGTGAAGTGTGTTGGATATATATATGTGTCGTGTGATGTGTGTGTGGTGGTTGTGTGTATATATAAAGTGTGTGTGGTGTGTGTGTGTCTGTGGTGTGTGTTGTGTGTGGTGTTTGTGTGTCGTGATTGCTTGTGTGCATGTGTGGGTGAGTGTGTGTGTATATATAT
>NW_023648538.1:27500-30000 GCF_015228065.2 Penaeus monodon | reverse complement strand
GTGTGTGTGGGTGGTGTGTGAGAGAGAAAAGGAGAGAGAGAGGAGGAGGAGAGAGAGAGAGGGGAGGGGAGAGGGAAGCGAGAGGAGAGAGGGGGGGTGTGTGGGGTGGGGGTTTGTGGTGACACCACACACACAACACAACAACACACACACACCAAATATATAAAATATATATATAATAATATATATATATATATATATAATATATATATATATAAGGGTTTGTTGTGTCGTTGGTGGGGACTGATACATACAAACACATAAATATACAAAATTTACTTTATAAATATAAATTTATATATATATAATTATATAATATAAAAATATATTAATATTTTAATATACATAATATTATGTCAACATATAATAAAATATTTTGTATTATGTTATATATAATATATATATATATAATATTGTGTTTTATATAACATTTAAAAATAATTTATACTTTTTAATAAATTATATATATATATTATATTATATATATATATATATTATATAATATTTTTTTTTTTTTTTTTTTTTTTTTTTTTTTTTTTTTTTTTTTTTTTTTTTACAGCCATGCATTCAACTGATAGACCCTCTCCATTCATATTGAGAGGTTATTTGGCAGTCCCACCCTTCCCTGATTGGGGCCCTTCCTAATCAACGTGGCCGGCGCGGGGGACACGTGCCACGGCGATGATTCCCTTCGACACCTGCTTTTTGACTTTCAGGCGTTTTCTCGCCGTGAGGTCGGGCCAAGCAGTAGGACGGAGTATATAATTACGACTGTCGCGGGGAATGCCCCTGGGGCCCACTAGGATCTAACCACGGGACTATCGCGGCAGTTATAATATATATATATATATTTTCTATATATATTATAAAATATAATTAATATATATATATGTAAAAAAATAATAAATATATATATAATAATAAAAACTTTTATAATAAAAAACTTGCATGAATGTGTACCCCACAAGTACAGCAAGCACACACAACCACACCCCCACACACACACACCACAACACACACACACACCCCACACCAAACACGAAACACACACAACACACACACACACACAACACACACACACACACATCACACACACAGCACACCAACACGCACATACGCACACACAAAAATTTTGTATATAAAAAACCAAAATTTTTTAATAAAACAATATAATGTGTGTAATAAAAATAATAAATTATATTATATATTATATATAATATTTAATAATACACATTTTTTTTTTTCTTAATTATATTTTTTTTTTATCTACCTATCTACGTCTATTTGCTACTATCTATTACCATCTATATTATCTTCTATCTATCTATTATCTTTTCTACCATCTATCTATCTATCTATCTATATCTTCTATCTAATATTAATATTTTATAATTTAATATATATATATTATATATTTATATTATATATTTTTATATTATATTAATATCTATTTGTGGTGTAGTGTGTGGGGTTGGTGTGTGTGTGGTGGTTTTATATATATTAATATATATATATTATTATATATTATATATATATAATATTATAAAGAGGGGAGAGAGAGAGAGAGAGAGAGAGAGGGGGGAGAAAAGAGAGATGAGAGGAGAAGAGAGGAGAGAGAGAGAGGAGAAGAGAGAGAGAGAGAGAGAGAAAAGAGAGAGAGGGGGGGGGGGGGCGGGAGAGGGGTTAGACTGTCACGCGCAATTGAGTTCGGGGGTTTCGAGTCCCCGGCGGGTTTTTTTTTCCCGTAGGCAAGGAATTTCACCTCGGTTCCCCTGCCTATCTAGCCACGGATAGAAAGCAGCCAAATTAATGCTGGCCCCAAGCCGGGGAAAAAGGAAGGGTTTGGAGTCGGGAAAGGGGCGTCCGCCCAGAATTAAAAATATAATAATATTATATATATATTTATAAATATATATATATATATGATTCCCAAAAAAAAGAAAACCCCGGGCACTCCCCGGGGGAAAAGGAACTGGGGCCCCTACCACGTACTCACCAAGAGCACAAAAGTGAAAACGAAATTTGAGTTCATGCTGTGACCAGGGCGGCCAGCTGAACCTACGTTAAATGATGATGATGATATAATATATATATATATATTATAATATATTATATATATATATATATATATATTATAAAAAAATTATATATATTATAATAAAGTATAAAAAATTATATATATATTTTAAAATTATTATAATTATATAGGTAATTTATAATTATATTATATATATATTATATTATATATATACATTATATATTATATTTATATATATATATATATGGTGTGTGGTGGTGTGTGTGTGGTGTGTGGGGTGTGGGGTGTGTGTTTTGTGTGTCGTATGGTGTTGGTGGGGTGAAAAAATCAATAAATAAAAAAATATATAAAATGTATATATTATTAACATATATATATGCATATATAATATAATATATTATATATAATATTATATTTATATATATAATATTTTATATAATATATATAATTTTATATATGTGT
>NW_023648538.1:17500-25000 GCF_015228065.2 Penaeus monodon | reverse complement strand
CCCCCGGGTTTTCCATACCCCAAAACAATAATATAATATATATATAAAAATATATATTATATTATATATATATATATATAATATGTGTGTGTGTGTGTTTTGGTGTGGTGTGTTTTTGTTTTGGGGGTGGTTTTGTGTATGTGTGTGGTGGTGTGTGGGGTGTGTGTGGTGTGTGTGGGTGTTGTGGGTGTGTGTGTGTGTGTATGTAGTGTGTATGTGTGTGGTTGTGTGTTGGGTGATTATGGGTGGTGGTGGGGTTTGGGGTTGTGTTTGTCTCTTCTTCTCTCTCCTCTCTCTCTCTCTCTCTTCTCTCTCTCTCTTCTCTCTCTCTTTTCTTTTTTCTTTTTTATACAACACACACAACACATACACACACGAAAACACACACACAAAACACAACACACACACACGCACACGCACACGCACACGCACACGCACACGCACACGCACACGCAACGCAAAGCAACGCACACGCACACGCACAGCACACACACACCCCAAACATTTATTTATGTTAAATATATAACATATTATAAAATATATATACGTAATATTATTATATAAATTTTTATATATAATATAAATATATATATTTTATAAAATTTTAATCATTGGGGAAAACAGGGGCGCGGGCCGCATCCCCCCTTTTATTCCGCCACAGGGTTCCCTCATGGGAGTTTCCAAGAGGCACCGGGGGCCAAATTTCTAACTCCTATTGATCGACTTGCCCAAGCCATGACCCTAGAAAACCCCCACGGGCCTCCTCCACCCAGGATTCCCCTCGAAAAGAGACAACCTATGAGCAGGATATCCTAGGGAAAGAGCTAGGGGCCATATATTTGATTTGGGACCCGGGTTTTTAGAATAGTCCCATCCGGTGTAGCTGGGTTGGACAAAAGGTCCTGCTAACTTTTCCCCCTGATCGGCGAATAAATTTATTACAAAGGCTGAGACTAGATCCATCCATCTATGACTTCTTGGTCTGACAGCCCAGAAACAGGACACACTCCCAAAGGGTGCAAAGCATCTGTGACTTCAAACCCTCACCGCAAGCATGAATCGAGAAAGGATTCCCCTAACAGGCCCCCTCAAAGTTCTGAATCTGTTTTTGGCCGGGAGCCCTCTAGACTAAAGGGTTTTGTGCTAAATGCATAAAGAGCCCCCCCATGTTTCCCAGAGATTAGATGGATAGCAATTCCTCGAAAATAAAGGGTTTGGAATTTGGCTTTCCCCCAAGTTGCCCCAACAAAGCATGAACCATATTATTTCATGCAGGTTTTAAAAAAGTTTTGGTGCAAGGAAAAGCCTTGCATCATCTGAATAACGGGGAAAAAGACTGAAGGCCCCCCCCCCACAAAACACCCCAACAAAATGGCTTTTTAACAAACCACCCCCAAGTCAAACCCCCACAGTAGCCTCAAACAACCCCCCCAGGAAAAGGCGTTCCACAATTACTAAAAAATCACCAAAGGTCTATTGGGACTTTCCAGGGGTGAATCAACCTTCTCCCGTGTCTGGTGCCTTCAGGGGGGGTATGGATCTGTTTAGAAGAATGTGGGCGAAAAATTTCCTGCTATACTGAGCGATAGTGCAAAGCCCCGGTTGTTGCTACAGTCCCCGTGATCCCCTTCCTCTCCAGAGAGGGAGACCATGCCCTCAACAGGTAGGGGGAATGGACAACCAATGGTAGTGAAGACTGCAGCAAACCCAATGCCATAGGTTTACCCCCGCCTTTTTGTAGCAGCAGGGGGCATCAATATGCCCCGGGTTTTCCCCCCCTTCAGCTTTTGAAATGCCATCCTAACCCTTTGTTAGGATAGGAGATTTCCCCACTGATAGGTGGGGCTGGCACAGGTATTGTGATACCACTTGCATCCAAAACTAATGTTGAAGGGTTTTTCCGGTACAAAGCTTAAAAGCCCGCCCAACGTTCACAAATCCCAATGATTGAGAGATCTGTCCATCCACTGAGAGACTGCAAGGAGGGCTTTGAGTTTAGTTCTCCGGGCTTGGTAGGGGTCATTACCAAGAGTGGGGCCCTTTAACCCCCCAGAAAGGGTTTCCCGATAAACTGTTCCACCCCTTCTTAGCATTTTCCCAAGTCCTATGCACCAGCCAAGCCATGGAACACTTCAATGGCCTCCCAAGTCCCAGTGAGGTGAAATTTGCTTTGCCCCGGCATTCACCCCGGACTTTTATGCGTTTTGAGTGTTTTGGTTTGAAAAGCTCCCCCAGAGCAACTGGATCCGTCAAATTACGTGAATGATCAGAGACTGTCAGGCGAACTTTTAGGGGGGCACCCTCTCCCATAGTTGTCCCAGTGAAACACCCCCGAGGGGCCCCTGAAAGGTGGCCCTTTACCCTCCAAAAAAAGGGCCCTGGTGAACTGTTCCTTGTCCTTTAGTAGTGTCCAAGTTTAATGCACCAGCCCCACCCATACAAACACTTCAAAAGGCTTCCAAGTCCCCCGTGAGATGAAATTGGCAATACCCCTATTGCTATACCCTTTTTCAGTGATGAGGGTTGGAGCACTGATACCAGGAGCCAGAAATCCTCAAACCGGGGCAAAGCCTGGAGAAGGAGGGTTCTTGCTGCTGGATCGCTCTCAAGCAATGGGGGCCCACATATATCACCCGGAACCGCAGGAAGTCGCCCAGAACAAGTAATTTCCGCCAGGGACAATTGTTTGCCCGGGGTATGAGTTGGGGTAGAATGCTTCTTTTTCATTTAGTTTTAAAATTGTAGACACATACACGAATAGGAGCATGAAACCAAAAAACATGTTCAGTTCCCGGTCATTATATGTCATCAATGGTGTTACCCCTACTACTGAGGGTTTAAAAGGGAAAAATTTGACTATCACTTTGACCGACCAGTGTAGGGGTAGCCCTCCATACTGATCATGCTACTGCCAGGGCTTTCACCTCGAGGGGGGCAGCCACCTCAAATCCCAGCTGCTGCAGTTCCCCTTTATAGCAGGGGTGACCATTATCCTGCGCAAGGACCGGATGTTCCAAGCTTCGCCGAGGTTAAGCCTTTGGGAGTGCTCCCGATGGACGCACTTCTGCACCCCCCCCGACGCTGGCTCAAATAAGGGGGGGCGGGAGGCTGTGTGGCCCAAAGTCCGCCTTTTGGTTCCTTTTGGGGTTTGCCCCCCCAGGCCTCATATAGGTTGGTGCTTGCCAGGGTGAGGGGGGACGAATAACTCTCGCTACCAACTGCCACCCAACATTTTTCCCTCCCCAAAAAGACAAAACCCCCCCTCACTTGTGAGTGGGGGGATAGCACCCTCCACCGAAAATTCCCTTAATATGTGACACGCTAGTAGTCTCCTGGGGGAGGAGGACTGGCAAAATCCACCTCCCCTGAAACGCATTAACCCAGGAGGTTTAGGGGGGGGGGTTGGTACAAGCCAGGGGTATCTACCGTTGGTTTGGCCAATACTCCCTACTTCTGGGCCTCTGCCTCGATATCCCTACAGTTAGCCCGGACTGCAAAATTGGCATTTTCCGGTTTCCGTTGGAGTTTTATAGTTTCGTCCCATTTGTATATATTTCAATATTTTACAATTTCCCCCTTTCTCCCGTCCTCGGGCTAGTATAGTGGAAGTGTCGGCCTCTCATCCGAGGGGGCGGGGGTTCGCACCCCGCCCAGGCCGAGAAGATGCAAAAATGTCGCTGGGGGTTATGCTTGGGGGCACCACGGCAGGGAAGGGCTCAGTTCCCCCGAGTAGCAGCAGCTGACACACTGACAAAATCAAGAGACAGATGTCACACCAAGAAATCCAGTATCAAAATGGAATCCAAAAAAACTTTCGGATAGTTTCTAGTATGGGATTTTACACAGAAATGCCTTTTTGTAATCGATGAATGCCATACACAGGGGTTTTTATATTCGCTTATTTTTCTCTTATTAGGTGAGGGGTGGATGGGTCTGTTTTTGAGACCCACTGCGGAAGCCTGCTTTTTTTAGGCTGGTTAGAATCCCGAAGGCAGAGTCGAGTTGGAGACTTTTGTAAATAGTTTGTAAATAAATGAAAGGAGGGACTTATTGGTCGGTAGTATGTGTTCCCTTTTTATGCACAAAATGATTTTTGTATTTTCTAGTAGCTAGTTTCCTGTTGCAATTTCTCTGCATATATAAGTCTTATACTTTCCCTCTTTCCCCTGATGTTTTCAAATTTTCGCCCTTTTTCGCTCTTTTATTTTTTCTGCTGTGATGCTGGTACATCCCTTTGTTACCCCCTTTGCTTTTACCCAATGTCATTTGAGTTTTATACATCCCTATAAAAGTTTCCCCTACCTTTTGATTTTTTCTTATTATATGTCATTTTTCATCGATTTTTTTATTGCATACAAGTGATTTTCCCCATTCCAAGTTTCCTTTTGTTTTTCATGCTAGTACCTAAGATCACTGTTTATTTATTATGTGAATATTTAATTTTAAACGTTTTCCCCTTCTTTTTTTTTTTAGCCTTTGTTATTCGGCAATTCTATTTTGTCCCTGTTGAGATACTTTCATAACCCTACGTTTTGCTAAGTTCTTTAGTTTCTCGGAGCTTCCCCATTTTTTTTGACGTCTTACTGCCTACTTCAAGTGCAACCCTTTTTTATGTATAATGTTTTTGATTTGGGCAATGTTGAGATCTTGTCACTGAGAAGTGAAAAAGTTTTGGATGTTTTGGGCGATGTTAGAATGGACAATGATGGGGTTTTCGGGTAGAGGAGTTAGAAAATTAAGTATACAAATTTTGCATATATATAGAAATATGGGATATATATATATATATATATAATATATATATTATATATATATATTATATATATATATATATTATTATTAAAATGTGTGTGTCTGTGTGTGTGTATATATATGCACATATAGATATATATTATAATTTACATAACATATAAAATATATATATTATATATTATAATTATATTAAAATATAATTTTATTATATATAAATATATAATTTACATTATGTATAAATATTAAAATATGAGATAAATAGATAAATATGATAGATAGATAGATAGTATATGATAGTAGAAAATGTACATAACTTATAATGTGTATTTATTATATAATATATATATTATATATATTATATATATAATATATATATGGATGTTATAATAATATATAGATAGATAAATAAAAAATATATATAATATAAATGTAATTTGTTTTAATTATTAATATATAATATATAAAATTTTATATAAATTTTATTTTTTATATATATATAATATAATATATACATCACACCAAAAACACCAACAACACACACACACGCACACACACAACACACACCCCACAAACATATATATATAAATATATTTTATATAAATAAATATATTTAAAATTTTATATTTATAATATATTTGTAATATATATTATATAATTATATATATATATATATAATATAATAAAATATATAAATGCACACACACACACACACACACACACACCCCGCACAACGACACACACAACACACACACAACCAAAAATATTAATAATTAGATATTATATAAGAATTATATATATATATATATTATATATATAACAAAATTGGATATATATATATATTATAATATAATATTATATATATTATATAAAATGCACACACACACACAAAACACAACACACACACACACAACAACACACACAACAATAATATATTATATTTTATATATATATATATATAATAATAATATATATTATATATATACACATAACCTCACACACCCACACACACACACACCAACAATATGAAAAATAAATAAATAAAATATATATAATATTACACACACAAAATGGGAATATAATATATATTAATATATATAATATATTATAATAATTTATTTTATATAATATATACAAATATGTGTATAATAAAATATTGTAATATAAAATATATATATAATTAAAATAAATATATACATATATATGTATAAATATAACAAATATAATATAGTATATATATTAAAGTTTTTATACATACACACAACACAAAACACACACACCAACACACACACACACACACACACACACACACCACAAAAACACACACACACCCAAAAACACACACACCACAAAAACACACACACAAACACACAAAAAAAAAATATAATATATATATATATATATATATATAATAATTATAGAAATTATATATAAAAATATATATATATATAAAATGTACAACACACACACACCACACACACACACACATATGTGTATATATGTAATTTTTATACATAATATAAATATATATATAATAATATATATATATAATAATATAAATAATATATATGTATACATAGTATATATAATATATATATAAATTATTTTATATATATATTATAATTAAAATATATATTTATATATTATATATATATATACATGTGTGTGTGTGTGTTTTTTTTTTTTTTTTTGTGGTGTGTGTGTGGGTTTTTGTGTTTGGTGCACACACACACAAACACCACACACACACACCACAAAACAAAACACACAACACACAACCACACAACACACCAAAAATATAAAAAAAATTATAATAATAAAAATATATATATACCACCACAAAACACCACACACCACACACACACACACACACACACACAACACAAAATATAAAATATATATATTAAAAATTATATTAAAATATATAATAAATAAATATTAAAATTATATTTAACCAAAATTTAAATAATAATAAAAATATATAATAATTAATATATTTATTTTTTTTTTTTTTTTTCAAGTGCGGGTTTTGTGTACACAAAAACCCCCACACCCACACACACACACACCACACACACACACACACACACACACACACACACCCCCCACAAAACACACACACACACACACCCCCCCACCAAAACCACCAACACACACACACCACACACAAAACCCCTCAACACACACTTACATATAATATAAATAAATAATATAAATATATATAATATATAATATGGAAATAAATATAAAATAAATTTAAAAACCACACACCACACACACAACACACACACACCACAACACACACAAACACACACACACACACACCACACACACACACACAAATATATAATATAATAAATATATAATATAAATAATATATATATATAATATATACAATACACACACAAAAACACCCCACACCACATAATAAATAAATAAATAAATAAACAAAAAAATAAAAAAAAAAAAAATATTAAAAAATAAAATAAATTATAATAAATAAAACACACACAAAATTATATAATATAATATATAATAATATATATAAATATATATATATAATATATATAATAAAAAAATATTATATATAAAAATTAATATAATTTAAAATATATTTAAAATATATATTAATTTTACAAAATGTATATAACAAATATTATTATGTATAAAATATATATATTATAATATATATATATAATATATATAATATAGTATATATTATAACACACACACAAACACCACACACAAAAA
>NW_023648538.1:0-7500 GCF_015228065.2 Penaeus monodon | reverse complement strand
TAAATAAATATTAAATATATGATCTATATTATATATATTATAATATATATATAATATATATCATATATATATGTATACAATATAGGGGCGCGGGCCGAAGGGTAGAGCAGTCGGAGATCAAGACTGTCACGACGGCATTGAGTTCGAGGTTCAGAGTCACCGACCGCCGCGTTGTTCCCTTAGGCAAGGAACTGCACCTTCGATGCCTGCCTAAGCCACTGGGGGACTAGTCAGCCAAGTTAGTGCCGGGTGTAATAGAGATGGTGGACTGGACAAAAAATAAAAAAAAACAAAAAAAAAAAAAAGCAGCGGCGGAAGGCATGGAAACCAACGCTACTAAAGTTGAAGCCCGTGATCGTCAGGCCGCGGTGCCGAATGGTTAGAGCGTCCGACTCAAGACGGTCACGGACGGCAATCTGAATCGAGAGTTTTCGAGTACCGACAGCCGCGTGTTCACCTGGGCAGGAACTTCACTCAGACATTGCCTACCTAGCCACTGGGTGGCCAAGCCGCTGAAGTCACGTGGCTGGTCCAAAGCCCGGATAAAAATAAGAAGAGAAATGATTACCTATAAAGGTACCACCGGGGGGGGCACTCTCACGTGGAAAGGAAGACTGGGGACCCTACACGTACTCACTACCAAGAGCATAACACAACGTAAAAAAATGCAATTGAGTATCATGCTAGTGACACGGCGGCTCTAAAATGAAACTACCGTTTAAATATGATGTGATACATATATTGTATTATATATATTATATATATATATATATATATATTTTATTATATATATAATATATATATATATATATATGTTTGTGTAGTGTGTGTGTGTGTGTGTGTGTTGTGTGTGTGTGTGTGTGTGTGTTATATGTGTGTGTGTGTGTGTGTGGTGTGTGTGTGGTGTGTGTGTGTGCATTTGTGTGTGTGTGTGTGTGTGCATTGTGTGTGTTCATATTTATCTATGTATCTAATACACATACGTAATACGTTATATATATATGTATATATATATATATACATATATATATATATATATATATATATATATATATATATCTATATATATACTACATACATATATAGATAGATAGATAGATAGATGACAGTGTGGAGATTCTTCAAATCTTGCCCTGCGAGACATAGCAGAATCCAGATGGGGTGTCCGATGATATCCATTTCCGCTGCGTGGACAATGTTTTTATCGTTTTTACTCTGCTCACTTCAGATAAGTTTCCCCTTTTTTAACCCTATTTTCTAGGTCGCGTTGTATAAGTTTTCTGTGTTTTATTAAGTAATGATTGATGTGTTGTATTGTTTAAGTTCTTAAAGTTTGCCTCCGGACAATTTTCTTCAGTGTTTTTAATAATTTTGATCGTCATTGTCATTGTTCATTTTAGATTTAGATTATTTTTTCGTATTCTTATTTAGCTTTTTCCTCGATTTATAGACTGTCTTTTTATTATAAGTATTTGTATTTTGATTTTATGATTTTACTCTGTAAATGTTTTTATTCATGTTTTACATTATTGACATCGTCTTTTATCTTTCAGCGATGTCACTGTGGTCAGTACTTTCTAAGAAGCTTTATTTTCAGTGGTTTAATTATTTATCTTTGCCTTTTTACCTTTTCTCATACTCGTTTTTTTTCTATATTTTAATTATGTTTATTATGAAAAATGATGAAAATGAAGGCAGTACCGTCACCAAGACGTCTGTGTATTAATACGGAACCGCCGAACAATAAGGAAGATCTATCTGAAATGTGTTTGTGTCACCCCCTCTGGATTTACTTCAGTAAGAAATGTTTAAACAGTGTATTTTTTATCAGTGCAGTACATTCAGACAGTGATAAGCCTTAAGAACAGTCCCAGGTGGTTAACGAACAGTGCTAAAGTTTTGTGAACAGTGCCAAATGTTTGTGAACAGTGACAAGATTGTGAACAGATTTAGAAGTCTATAAACAGTGGCATGTGATCTTTGAACAGTGCTGGCTAAGTGTGTGGACGATAAATGAAAATTGGAAGTACCTCTTTACTGTGTTGGTGGTGCATTGTGTGCAGAATGCCCAAAGGCAAGAACACAGAAATTCGTAGGAATTTTCGATCCTCTGTCGATAAGCTCCCCATAGTCGTTGGTGGCTCAAATCCAGAGATACAGCAAGCTATGAGAGCCATGGAGGGAGAGGTTACTGTGCTGACCCAAATCCTTGACATGATTGTCTACTGAGCTTGGCGAAATAAAGCCACAGACGCAGCAGAATTAGTGGCAGGCTGCTCGCAAGAAAAAGCTGTGTCTCGTCCTCGAAAGAGAGAAGCACCGAAACAAGGAAAGGTGTGTTTTGCAGTACAGAAACACAGCTCTGCTTATCGGGGGACTCCAAAGTTACATTCAGAGGCAGATTTCTCCTCGGTTTCCTCCAGACCCATAGCCACGTAGTTCCCCTGGGTATGCAGATTCTCGATTGCCACAGGTGATACAGCAACTAACAGCTACAATGCAGCATGGGCCTCTGCATGACAGTACACATCTCGAGTACTACCAAGCTGTGTCCATTGTTGTAGCCAGGGAATCGGTTCCCCATTTATAGGAGACACTCAGCATCTCAATCGCTGAAAAAGAACCAAGATGTGGAGGTCTGGATTCGCTCCATGATAACCTCTTGAAACCACCTACATACAAGGTTTATTATAAACACTCCCCTGTTTGGACTACATCCGAGACTGGAGACATTTAAGGCCTCTTACGCACCAAGTTTAAGGGAACTTACACGTCTGCTGATTTTTACAAGGTGCTGTATGAGAACAGGATGACTTCACTGCAGGTGCCCATGATTGTATATCTCCAATTGGAAGGGCATGTTTACCAGGGGTATTATGATCATCGAGAAGCCATAGGTGATCCCACAGAGCTCGTTCGTCGGGTCTTTCTCTCTGGCATTCCATCCTGGCTGTGGGACTTCTTAGCTTTCAAAGATGAATTGTCGCCCATGCAGCTTACAGAAGCAGCCATGAGGATATGGAACTCCAGGAACAGGATCAGGCATGAGTCAGCTACACGACACCAGTCTCCAAATGAGTTTCCCCTGAATGACAACCGTGAAAACCGCCATTAACCTGGTCGCTCACCAAGGGCTCGGACTTGTATGCTTGCCCTATAGCTACACAAGTGGACAGAATGAAACACACCACAACCTGCTCCATCCTGTGATCTCTGGTGTAACTTCCATGGAACAATCACTCACAAACATCTCTGGGTAGCTTCTAATGTGGCTTCTGCACGGAAACAGACCCTATCCTTCCAGAAACATCACCTGTTACCGTTGTCGAAAATCTGGGCACATGGCCAGACAATGTCCTTTACCCAATGGCCAACAAGAAGAAGACCCCCAGTCCAACTGGCAGTTTCAGAAGGGGGCAATAACTTCCACTGCTTCACAGACGGAAACAGTAACATTGCAGATGGTCATGTGAGTTCCCATTAATGGCAAGACAAATCTGTGCTTCCTTGACACCGGATCTGAAGCCACATTGATTGCCTTACCAGAAGCTTCAGCACAAGACTTCCACCGAGTTTCTCCGAGGAGTAACAGGGCAATCACTTCATGTATCTACTGAGATGATGCTTCATTTCATCATGGCTAGTGATTCCACCACCTTTCATCAGGACTGTGTGGTTGATGTTTCCTTCCCAGGTGACATACTTATTGGGATGGACCTCCTCAGACGGCTGGACTTTACTTTCTCCTCTGAAGCCTCAACTGGGAATGCCACCATTACTCTGCAGGGACACAACATTCTCAGTTGTCTACACCAATGCAGAGTCTCTCAAGATTTACTGCATCAAATCATCTACAGAGGTTGCCAGTGGAGATACACGCAGGCCGTCGCAGCAGTGCATTTGTTCACTATGCAAGTATTGCAGCTCACAGTGGCTGCTTCATAGAAGGCTGTCTTTCATAGATTGGACCAATAGATGGTGATGTCCTTGCAATTTCAACCATGCCGAAAGGGCTTCTCCTACCCATGCTGTCACCGAAGTAAAGGATCGTCGGTACTCTGTGCATGTGGTGAACACCACTCCCAAACAGATGGTTATCCATCAAACGCCTTGGAACACTAAACAGGTAGACGCCATCTACAGCAATGACCGACCTAACCACTTCCAAACTGCCTGAGGAAGTCGTCACCAAGTCCAACTACAATCCTATCGAGTTGACTTCCTTGAAGACAATGACATTGGTTGCCTTTGAGCGGGAAAAAGACGGGCTTTGATTGACAATATGTAGTAGAGGACCTCAGTTATGATGATGAGTTAGAGGTTGGACACACAGAGTTGCTGCCATCCATTGCCATGCCACCTGTGAAGCGCCAAACTTCTGGAGCATGATGCACACTAGAATGATCACCCGATGCAGATATCGGCCACCTTGAAGACCTCTAAATGCCATAAGCTGACCAAATGCTTATTCGTTTTAAGGGGCTCTTTGGTGGTGGTGAGGAAGCAGTAGATTTAGTCCCTTGGATTAAGCATCAAATCACTACAGGAGATGCCAAGCCAATTTGTATCCAACAATGGAGATTGCCCCAGTCAACGTGGCAAGTCAACAGCTCCAACCACATTCCAGAGAACAATGATGTTGTTTATTATCAGAACCGGGACATACCCTAGCCTACCTAGATGATGTCATCATCTACAGCCACAGTTTTAACAAACACCTTCAGTTTCTAGAGACCTGATTGACTGGTCTAAAGCTTAACATGGAAGAGAGTCAGTTTGCTGCAAGAACCATAGACTCTTTGGCTTTACAACTTCATCTAATGGAGTCTCCCCAAACAGAGATAAGGTGTTGGCTATCTCTAACACACCACCACGAACAGGCAGAGAAGTTCAACGTTCAGGATTTTTCAGGAAAATTTTCCTGGATATGGAACCCTCTCCATTACATCTGTTGTGAGAGGATCAAGCTTAGACAGGAGACCTGAACAGCAAGCAGCATTTGAAACTTGAAAGAGAAGCTGATATCTGCTCCTGCCTTATGCCAGCCTACTTCTCCAAGGAATTTGAGCTTCACAATGATCCTCTAGCATCAGATTAGGACCTCTCTCATGCAAAGAGATCACCACCAGACACTGTATGCAGTTGCTTATTCAACAGAAAGTTCCGGATGCAGAGACTGCTCTCCAGCTAATTGACTGAAGTTCAAACCTCAGTTCTTATCTTAGGAAAGGTGTACACTTCACAATGTACACCAAAAGCCGATCCTTAGTGTGCGTTTTCAGTAGGAAACCAAGTTTCCAAGAATGACTTGTCTTTCTATGATTTTAATATCAATACAAAGAGGATCCCACGAATAAAGTCCTAGATTTCTATCCAGACAAAGTTGCAAAGCTTGCAAAACAGAGCTTTCACCTGAAAACCTAGTAGAAGAACAGAAAGCAGATCCTCAGCTTGCGAGATGTGCAGTTATTTGCAGGGTAGAAACCTGCCAACAAGAAACTTCCTCTTCTCTTGCTGATTCTGAGCAGAAAGAAGGAGTCCTCTACGGTTGAAGCATCTACCAGATCGGATTGTTACTAACTAGTGGTTCAGTCACTCTACGAACTCAGCATTGAAAGCATCACACCTGCTGCCTCCACTAGCTTCCCACCCAGGTATCCATCAATCATTCCAAATACAAGATTGATGTTCTACTAGTCAAACATGCTGAAAAATGTACAACATTATGTAGGATACTACGAGATTGCTAACGATCTAGAGGCGACAGCAGAAGTTTTGATACACCCTTGGCTAGATTTCCATTGGAACGAATCTCAATGGACATTATGTACTTCAGGCCTAGCTTCAGTCCACTGGCATTATCCATCATAGACCAGCATTCAAGGTATTTGCGATCATACCGCTGAGGAAAATTACTGCTGTCACTGCCCACCGGCCTTTGTGGATCATTGGGTAATGTCTTTAACCCTTCTAGGGTTATCCAATGGAATGAAATTAATAAACGCCAACGAACCCTACACCATTGCTACCATCCTCAGCGAATGGCTGATTGAGCGTTCCAATTGTGTGATGCTTGACCACATTAATGATTACTACGAACCTGGCACCAATTTGTTCCTGAGCTGCAGTTGCAGATCAATTCGGCTATCCATCGGACAACTGAAGAGCAACCCTGTAATGCTAACAGGCTGCCATGCCAAATTTCACCTCACACCAGGAAGTGGAGAGGTCTGCCAGGATTATAGACGTCTAGGTCCAGTTGAGATTGAAGACCTCGAAACGAGAGTCCAGTTAAAAAGTAAAGCCCACTGAAGGCTTATCACACACGTCAGAAACTGTCATATGGCACGAGTGACAATGATCGAGAAGAGGATGATGGTATAGATGATCTGACCCACCAAACTCAGATGATCCTTGGGTTGCTGTGCTGACCTCTCCGCTGAGTAAGCTAGAGCTTGTACCAGTAGGTGTGATTACCGAGACACCAGTAGGTGTGATTTACTCGAGGGTCCCCTCGAGAAGCCTACAACAGATGAGCAGATGACGCAGCACTGACTCTCCTCTATTATATTGTCTTTTTATGATTTAAGTGCAAGATACGTTCAACTATCGTACTGTGCAGTTTGTTGAGGCAAGTAACAGGGCTCAGGCCAAAACTTTCTTCTGTTTAGGTTGTCTCCCTTCTGCTTTGACCCAGGTTAGGGAGGATTGTGGTGTTCTCAAACTCACCCCTGAGAGACACAGCAAAATCCAGTTGGGGTAACCAGATGATATCCATTCGCTTGCGTGGACAATATTTATTTATTTTTTATTTATTTTACCGTTTTTACATTGATTACATTTCTGTTTTTTTTTTTTAAGTAATGCATGTCTCTATTTTTAAATTCTTAAAGTTTACATCCGTACTATTTCATTAGTGTTTTATAATTTTTCGCATTTTAATTTTCATTTTAGATTAAGATTTATTTTTTGTATTCTTATTTAATATGCTTTGTATTTTAATTTCATGATTTAGCCTGTAAATTTTATTCATGTTTATGTTACTGACATAGCTTTCTAGCCTTTTATCAATGTCAATGATGTCAGTACTTTTTAAGAAGCTTTATTTTCAATGGTTTTAATTATTGCTTAGCCTTTTTATTTTTTTATCATTCTCTTTATTTTCTGCATGCTATGTATTTTTTACATTTAATATGTTTATTATGAAAATGAGGCAGTACCGTCACAAGACGTCTGTGTATTAACACGGAACCGCAGAAAGAATAAAGAAAGATCTATCTGAATCTGGTTGTGTCACCCCTCTGGATTTACTTGAGCCTGAGACGTCACCAGAACAACTGACTTCCCTTTACTTGCCTAGGTCATTTACTGGCTGTGTCTTATATATTTGTGTTTCGTTGTTTTAAGTTCTTTTAAACGTATTTTACACGAGGCCCTTCAGATCGCTCTTTCCGGTCGTTTTTTTTTTTTCTTTTCTTTTTAATTATATATGGGTTTGTT
>NW_023648537.1:0-6776 GCF_015228065.2 Penaeus monodon | reverse complement strand
GGGAGGAAAAAGGAGAGAGAGAAGAGAGAGGGAGAGAGAGAGAGAAAGAGAGAGAGAGAGGGGAGAGAAGAGAGAGAGAGGAGAGAGAGAGAGAGAGAGGAGAGAGAGAGAGAGAGAGGGGAAAAGAGAGGGGAGAGAGAGAGAGAGAGAGAGAGAGAGAGAGAGAGAGAGAGAGAGAGAGAGAGAGAGAGAGAGAGAGAGAGAGAGAGAGAGAGAGAGAGAGAGAGAGAGAGAGAGGGAGAGAGAGAGAGAGAGAATAACATACCTTCCACTGTAGTTCCCATTAGACCAGAAAAGACCAACATACACACACCAACATACACATAACATATACACAGTAGACACACACACATCAGCATATACGTAACATACACGCACCAACATACACACTCCAACATACTCACACCAACATACACACACCAACAAATACATAACAACACACACACACACACAAACACACACACACCAACATGTACGCACAAAATGCAACTGACAGCGTACACATATCAACATTCACATAATACACACAGCAACATACACAGACTAACATACTCACAACATACACAGACTAACATACTCACAACATACACACAACAACATAGAAACAGCATACACACCAACACACACACACACACAAACACACACACACAAACACACACAAACACACACACACACACAAACACACACACACACACGCACACACACAAAACCCCACCCCACGCAGGTGTGGCAACGCACCGAAGGGAGGTCTGTGGCGAGAGGCTTCACTTCAAACCTGTCGTGTCTGACGTTTTGTCGATTTCCATCACAGGTAAAACTCGCGGAATGCAAACGTTTCGAGAGGGAAACGTTTGAAGACGAGACACCGTTCACTCTTGTTGTGTGTGTGTGTGTGTGTGGGGGTGTTTGTTTGTTTGTGTGTGTGGGGGTGTTTGTTTGTGTGTGTGTGTGTGTGTGGGGAGGTGTTTGTTGGTTTGTGTGTGTGTGTGTGTGATTTGTGCTTTTGTGTGTGTTTGTTTGTTTGTTTGTTTGTGTGTGTGTGTGTTTTATGCTTTTGTGTGTGTTTGTTTGTTTGTTTGTATCTATCCATCTATCTGTCTATCTATCTATCTATTCATCCATCTATCACTCTATCTATCTATCTATCTATCTATCCATGTATCTATCTATCTATCTATCTATCTATCTATCCATCCATCCATCCATCCATCTATCTATCTATCTATCTATCTACCTACCCACCTAATTCGCTCTAATTCCCTTCCCTGTGAATTAAATAATAACTTGTAGAAAAAAAAAAGTTTGTAGCGGTACGTAACCTGTGCTGATGCGGATTAATTAATATGTATCAAAAAAAGAAAGAAAAAAAAAAAATTGTTTGATTAAAAGATGTTGTCGAGGTAGGTGGGAGGGGGGGGAGGGAGAAAGAAGGGAGGGGGGGAGGGGAGGGGAGAAAGAAGGGAGGGGGAGGGAGGGGGGAGGGAGAAAGAAGGGAGGGGGAGGGAGGGGGAGGGAGGGGGGGAATGGGAGAGAGGAGTGAAATGTGAAAGAGAGAGAGAGAGAGGAGAGAGAGAGGGAGGGATGGAGAGAGGGACAGACAGACAGGTAGATAAGTAGCTAGACAGACAGGTAGATAAGCAGACAGACAGGCAGACAGACAGACAAACAGACAGACAGACAGACAGACAGACAGACAGACAGACAGGTAGATAAGTAGACAAACAAACAAACAGACAGACAGACAGGTAAATAAGTTGACAGGCAAACATACATACAGACAGACAGGCAGACAGACAGACAGGTAAACACACATACATACCCAGCCAAAATAATTTCCACACAAACGGAAAGAAAAAATTACACAACCAACAACAACAACGACAAAAACACAGGGAAGGAAAACAAACACACGAACAAAAATAGGCAGTTACCTCCATTATATTCCAACCTCCATTACATTTCAACCTCCATTACATTTCAACCTCCATTACATTTCAACCTCCATTATATTCCAACCTCCATTACATTTCAACCTCCATTACATTTCAACCTCCATTATATTCCAACCTCCATTACATTTCAACCTCCATTATATTTCAGCCTCCATTACATTTCAACCTCCATTATATTTCAGCCTCCATTACATTTCAACCTCCATTATATTTCAACCTCCATTACATTTCAACCTCCATTATATTTCAACCTCCATTACATTTCAACCTCCATTACATTTCAACCTCCATTATATTTCAACCTCCATTATATTTCAACCTCCATTACATTTCAACCTCCATTATATTTCAACCTCCATTATATTTCAACCTCCATTATATTTCAACCTCCATTACATTTCAACCTCCATTATATTTCAACCTCCATTATATTTCAACCTCCATTATATTTCAACCTCCATTATATTCCAACGACCCTCGGTCCTCTCTACACGACCACACGACCCTGGGGGAACGACCCGTAAAAGCGATAGATAAAGTACACGAAAAACCTACGGGTCGTCGTGACGCCAAGGGGATTTGAGACTAACAAGTGATTATGGAAAAGAAATAGATAGATAAATAGAAAATACTTTTTTTTCTTTCATTATTATTATTATTATTATTTTTTTTTTTTTTTTTTTTTTTTTTTTTTTAGGTATTTTCGATTTTTATCTCATATTCTTTGTCTCTCTTTCTGTGCTATTATTATTATTATTATTATTTTTTAGATGTATTCTTTTTAGCTTCATTAATATTGTGAGCCACTCTGCTCCTCTGTCAAGGCCTTCGGTATATTCATTTGTTATCATATTCCTTATCAATTTGTCGTTTTATCTATTTTTAGAAAAAAAAAACAACAACAACTTTGAGGACATCAACTTAAATCCAAGTTACATCCTTCAGACATCTTTTTCCCCAAGAAACAGATTATCTATTATCTGTTATTCACATTATCTACTTGGTTGGTATTCATATCCGCAAAGTTCGGTTAACTTGATTAATAATCAAGTGCTTAAAAGTTTCATTAACTTGTTCAATATCTAAGTACTTAAAGTTTCACCAACTTGAGAGGCAGAGAGAGAGGGTGGGGGGAGAAAGAGAGGAAGTGGGAGAAGGAGAGAGAGAGGGAGAAGGAGAGAGAGAGAGAGAGAGAGTGAGAGAGAAAGAGAGAGAGAGAGGAGAGACAGAGAAACAGAAAGAGAGAAAAAGAAAGAGAGAAAAAGAGACAGTTAGAGGGAATTAGAAGGAGAGAAAGCTTAGTGTCCCTGTATTCGAAAACCGGCCATTAACTTCAAATCTACAGTAACGCGATTTTCCTCAAAAGTTATTGACCGGATGGCACAGGAAAATCGCATTTCGGGAAAATCCAATCATTCTTATGTAATCTTTCTGTCTCCGTCTGCGAGTCGATGAAAATGGAAAACATTTCGACACAATTTATTTTTTGTTATTTACGGCGGTTTAAGTACTAAAAAAAAAAAAAAAATTTTTTAAGGAATTTCCAAATTGAGGAAACGTTATTTTTAAAGCATCATTTTTTTGTGATTAAACTTTGAAAATTAAGCTTGTATGACCTGATAGATAGACGATAGATAGATGTGTCGTTTTTAGAAATGCATGTTCAGGGGGTATGCTTTTCGTAACAGTAATTGGGTCCAGGTTGTTATTCACATTGAAAATACAGGTAGATTGATAGATAGACAGACACACAGTCAAACAGACAGACAGACAGACAGACAGACAGCCAGAAAGACAAACAGAATGACATACAAACAGGAAGACAGACAGACAGACACACAATCAGAAAGACAGACAGGCAGAAAGACAGCAAGACAGACAGAATGTCACACAAACAGGAAGACAGACAGACAGACAGATAATTAACCACGGTTCAATTTGCCCCTTGTAGCATCAACTGTAGTCTAGTTGAATGCCTAACAGACGCCTACCCGGATGCCCTTCTTGATGTCAACCATGATTCATATTGCTGTTTTCAGGCATCAACAATAGTGTTCCCTTCTTTTCTAACATCAAATTGACACCCTTACTAACATCAGCCACGGTTTAAGCCGCTCTTACTAACATCAAATACAGGTTAACTCGCTCTTACTGACACCAACCACGGTTTATGCCGCTCTTACTGACACCAACCACGGTTTATGCCGCTCTTACTAACATCAACCACGGTTTAATTCGCTCTTACTAACATCAACCACGCTTTAAGATGTTAGCTCTTACTAACATCAACCACGGTTTAATTAGCTCTTGCTAACATCAACCACGGTTTAATTCGCTCTTACTAACATCAACCACGGTTTAATTAGCTCTTACTAACATCAACCACGGTTTAATTCGCTCTTACTAACATCAACCACGGTTTAATTCGCTCTTACTAACATCAACCACGGTTTAATTCGCTCTTACTAACATCAACCACGGTTTAATTCGCTCTTACTAACATCAACCACGGTTTAAGATGTTAGCTCTTACTAACATCAACCACGGTATATGCCGCTCTTACTGATATCAACAGAAGCTCAACTTTACTTCAAATCACGGTGCAGTTTGATATTCTTCGAGTTATAAATTAATAGGTTCGTTTACCTGGACATACCTAATCCTTCATTTTTCATATTAACAAAAAAAAAATTATACACATTTTTGTAATAATTTTCAATTCATCATTTCAACCATCCATGCAAACGCTTAAGAATTAACCTTCTTCCTGTCACCATCACTCCATTCATTCATCACCATCCTCAACAGACAGACAAAAAAAATAAATAAATAAAAAAAAAATAAAAAAAATAAAACACCAGAAACATTAAAAACAGATAAACAAATACAATAAAAAAGGTAATAAAATAGCAAAAAGCAAAATAAAAGATTAGACACAGTCCATCGTCCTCGGAATCGCTCCCAAACAGCAACGCATAAGCCTGGGTGTTGCGCTGAGTGTGAATCCGCGCCTTCGGAAATGAACAAAAATAGATGAATAGATAAAATGAATAAAACAGATGAATGGAGAAAAAGAACAAAAATAGGTGAATAGATAAAATGAATAAAACAGATGAATGGAGAAAATGAATAAAATAGATGAATAGATAAAATGAATAAAACAGATGAATGGAGAAAATGAATAAAATAGGTGAATAGATAAAATGAATAAAACAGATGAATAGATAAAACGAATAAAAAGTAATTAAAAATATTTAATTTTATTTTATTCTTACTCTTTAATAAGAAATTTTTTATTAAGGAGAAATATCTTTTAAGGAATGAAGTCAAGGAAGGAGAAAGGGAGGAGAGAAGGAGGGAAGGAGAGAAGGAGAGGAGAGGGAAGAATGGGGGATAGATGCAAAGAACAGAGGAGAGGAGGAGAGGACGAAGAAGGATGGTTGAGAAGGAGAAGAGAGAGGAATGAAGGGAAGAAGAGGAGAAAGAGGAGAAAAAGCGAAAGAGGAAATGGGAAGAACAGCAAAAGAATAAAGTAGAAAGGGAATGAAAATAAGTGAGAATAAGGATAAGAGAGAGGAAGGGAAGGAGTGAGAGAGAAGAGGGATAAGAGGGGAGAATGAAGAGGAGAGGAAGGGAAGAAGATAAAAAAGTGGGAGAGGGGAGAATGAGAAGGAGAGGCGAAGGAAGGAGAGGATGATTGAATAGGTGAAGAAATAAAAAGAAATACAAAGAGAGGAAGACAGAGGAAAGGGAAGATGATGAGGGGAGAGGGGGAATGTGGAGGAACAGGGTGGATGGAGAGATGCGGAAGGAAAGGACAAGAGAGGAGAGAGGGGAGAATAGAGGGGAAAAGAGGAGAGAGGAGAGGGGAATAGGGAGCACGAAGGGAAAGCGAAGAGGAGGGAGGAAAGAGAGAGGGAGAGAGAGGGGAGAGAGAGAGAGAGAGGGGAGGAGAGAGAGAGAGAGAGAAGAGAGAGAGAGAGAGAAAAGGGGGGGGAGGGAGAGGGAGAGGGGGAGAGAGAGAGAGAGAGAGAGAGAGAGAGAGAGAGTCAGAAACATGTTGGAAACTAGTTAATAGGCATGACATTACTGTCTATCCGTCTGCATGTCTGCATATCTATCTGTCTATTTATCTGCATATATGTCTAATTATCTATCTATTTATCTATATGCATATGTCTATCAATCTGTTCATCTATCTATCTGTCCATCTGTTTGTCTGTCTGTCTTTATCTATCTACCTGCCTACCTATCTCCATCTAACTATTCATTTCTCTATAGTTATACCCATTTACCTATCTACCTATCTATCTATCTGTTTGTCCGTGAAAGATAGACAGAGGAATCGAAAGTGGGAGGGGCCGTGGCAAGGGGGGGGAGGGGGGGAGGGGAGCGTGAACCTCAGGCATCAGCAAAGGGTCATGACTGTCATGCACGGCTGGTCTTTACTGCGTGTGTCAGTGAGCTATTCGCGCAGAGGAGTCGCGTGTGTCTGTTTGTATTGTGTGTGCGTGTGTGTGTGTGTGTGTGTGGGTGTGTGTGTGTGTTGTGCGTGTGTGTTGGGGTGTGGTGTGTGGTGTGTGGTGTGTGTGTGTGGGTGGTGTGTGTGTTTGTGTTGGTGTGTGTGTGGGGGTGTGTGTGTGTGTGAGGCACTTCCCTACTCCTCCCCTTCCCTTCCCCTTCCCATCTCCCCCTCCTTCCCTCCCCTACCCCTCCTCACTCCCCCTTCCTTCCCCCCCCTTTTTTCCTCACTCCTCCTCCCTTTTCCCCTCCTCCTCCCCCATTTCCCACCCCTTTTTTCCCCCCCTCCCAAACCCCCCCTCC
>NW_023648536.1:0-5000 GCF_015228065.2 Penaeus monodon | reverse complement strand
CATCCGCTCTGAATTTCTTTCTTGTGTCCTTCGCTTAATTCGAAAATTTTTCATCGCACTACCCCCCTATTCCTGCCTTCTCCATCCCTTTCCATTTCTCACTTTATCATTCTTCTCTCTTTTTCGCTCTCCCCGCTTTGTCTTGTTTTCCTTTCCTTTTTCCCCCTTTTTCTGTTTTAACCAAACCCTTTGGCATTTTCCTTACTTTTTTTTCTCTCCCTTTTTCGTCTCTTTTCCTTCTTGTTTTCCCTTTCCCTTTCCCCTTTTTTCTTTTATTTCTTCTTTCTTTTCCTTTACTTTCCTTTTCACGTCTTTCTTCTCCTACCTTTCCCCTTTTCCCTCTCCCTCTTTTCTCATTTTCCCCCTTTTTTCTCCCCTCCTTCCCACCCTTCTTTTTTCCATTCCTTTTTTCACCCTTTGCCCCTTTACCCCCCCTTATTTTTTCCCCCCACCCCCCTTCCGCCCTAACACCAGCCGGCCTTCCCCCGTGATTAGGGGGCCCCCAGCCGAAAGCGGGGTAAGAAGCCACTGGAACCCCGGGTTTAAGGGGCCGGGAGGAGGGGCAAAGGGGCGAGCCACTTTGAGGCCGGAAAATTTTACGAGTTTTGTTTTAGCGGGGTGCCGTTTGGCGAGATCCGATTTTTTTGACTTTTGGGTAAAATTTTAAATATATAGCGCTTCTATGTTAGTCGTCCCTTCTTTTTGATTGTACATGTGTGCGTGTTTTTTTTATTGTGTTATCAGTGTTATTCATCTTTGTGTAGGATTTTTTTTTTTTTTTTTTTTTTTTTTTTTTTTTTTTTTTTACCAGCAATCCATCCCAGGTTCAACAAGCTTTATCTAGTGTTCCCTTCAAGGTAACTCATGCTTGTATCTGACCCTTGGCCTTCAAAACACACAAGTGCAGTGGGAACGTTTGTTTAACTTGTCCTGCTTCTGTTTACCTGCTCAGTGATGCTGGGCCTTGGATACTTGCAAGGAAACACACGCGTCTGGCGATGATGAATGTATATTGTTTCGCCTTGTGAGTGTTTGTGTTGGACGATCGCCTGTTAAGACTGCTGCTATTGATTTCTGCTTTTGGAACGCTTCCTTTATCTGTGTTTTATTGTGATTGTTTACTTTGCTCTCTCTTCTCTCTCTCTCTCTCTCTCTCTCCTCTCTCTCTCTCTCTCTCTCTCTCTCTCTCTCTCTCCTCTCCTCTCTCTCCTCTCTCTCCTCTCTCTCTCTCCTCTCTCTCTCTCACTCACGCACTCACTCACTCTCACTCTCACTCTCTCTCTCCGTCTCTGTCTATGTGTGTGTCTGTCTCTGTCTGTGTGCCTGTCTGTTGTCCGTCTGTCTATCCTGTCTATCTGTCTGTGTGCATATATATATATATATATATCTATATATATATATATATATATATATATATATATATATTATTAATCCTTTTTGTTTTAAGCTAATTTTCCCTCGTCTCATTCGTTCCCTCCGTCTGTGGCCCTCTTAATATGTATATATCTTGTGCGCAGTATGATTATCATGGAAGCGCCTCACTTTGATTGGGGCGTATCAAGAGAGGCGTTGTTGACGACAGGTTGATTGAGACCTGTCCTTGATTGACCCGGAAATGAAGCATAATTGAGAGAAGGATTCCGCCGTTTCCCTTCGGGTTTTGCATATGTCACACATGGACTTCTGCACCAAACACACCGTGGCTTTTTCTTTTTAAATATGAGAGTCTCTTTAATATGAAATTAGCTGTCTTTACTGACTACCAGGCGGTAGGAAATAAATTCATCACTTTAAATAATTTTGACCATATGTAAAGTGTAATGAAATGTGATGCCTGCAAAATGTTGGATGGTTAATATGGCCTTATTGCGGTATCTCAACAGTACATGCGAGTGTGCCCACATAAAGTAAATAATAGTTTCTTTGCATGTATAGATATTGCACAATGGATAATAATAAAACAAGGTACGGAGGTTAGAGGGTAGTTGAGAGTCAGAAATTAACTTTCAAGCCTTGATGTATAAGGTACGCTCTGTTAAAAAGTTACAGGCTAATTTAGTTTGGTGAGTCATGAGCTCCCCTGTTGGGCCGTAGTATTGTACAACAGTATCCTAATTAAAACCCACAAGTGCAGTTACTCTAATGGTAGATATCCTAATATATATAGGTTATACCCTATTCTCTTTAAAAAAAAGTATGATTGAAAGCCTTAAAAAAACACTGTGTCATTGGATATATGAAAAGCGTTTGCATATATGGCCTTAATTATAGTTTTAATTAGGTGGGCTATAATTTTGCTTCGTGTAACCAATGGTTTAATGTGGATTGGAATTTTCATCCTGATGCAAATGTTTAATATTGTTTTGAATCATTTAGAACTTATGAATAGTGATTAGTTGTTTTATAGCAAGCTGTGATGGTGTGCAATAGATAGCTGGCCCAAATTTTTTTCTGTAACTTTTAATTGTATTATCGTATGGACCATAGCGATGATAAACTGAGTTAAATATGGAGCCTTTGTCCGTAGAGTTGCCACGCCTTTTTTTCCTGAGTGCACAGTGTCAGCGATATGTTTTATAGTATATATAGTATATATCTGTTTATGGATATATAAACATATGTACATATGTATATGTATATTTATGTATTAATTTATTTATGTAACGGATGTACGATTTTGGTGATTTTGCTAATTTCTTTGTTTTTTTTTTTTTTGGTGAGTGAGCACAATGTCTTGGTCGGGTATTGCGTAAGTACTAACTATTTATGATTGTTTCCCGGTATTTCTCTTTCATTTAAATGTATTCGTGTGTGAAGAACATAAAATGCGTCCCTTATTATTTAAGAGTAAGGTATATATACACAATTTATGTGTATATGTATATATACATATATAACATATATATACATCCCGTATATATGTGTGTTAGTGGTGTGTGTGTGTGTGTGTGTGGTGGTTGTTTTTGGGTGTGTGTGTGTGTGTGTGTGTGTGGGGTGTGTGTGTGTGTGGGGTTGTTTGTGCGTGTGTGTGTGTGCGTGTGTGGTGCGTGTTTTGTGGTGTGTTTTGTGTGCGTGTGTGTGTGTGTGTGTGTGTGTGGTGTGTTGTGTGTTTTGTGTATGTGTTTTTTGTATTATATATATATATTATATATATATATATAATATATTTATAAAATATGTATGCATGAATGTGTGTATAATCCGGGCATGTTGATGTGTGTATGTTTATGTTTTATTTATTCTTTGTTATTAGTTATTTTGGATTGCGAGAAGAGAGAGAGGGAAGGGAGAAGGGAGAGGGGGGGAAAGGGAGAAGGGAGAGGGGGGGGGAGGGAGGGAGGGGGAAAAATGGAAATGAGAATGGAGATTGGAGATGGAGGGATAAGAGAGAAAGGGAGGGGGGAAAAGGAAAGTGAAGAGGGGGAGAGAAATGGAGAGGGAGAGATAGACATACACATACACATACACATACACATGCACATAGAGAAAAGAGATGGAGATAGAAAGAAAAGGAGTGGAAGGGTAAGTGAAAAGGACAGAAAGGACTTTTTAACGTCGTTAGTTAAAATAAAATTTTAACTGGACTGTAAAATCCCGAGAGAATAGAACAGATCCTGCCATACATAAAACCCCTTTAATCAGCATCATGAAATACGGGATCAGCGTAATAAGATTTTATGGGCCAGTTATTAAAGGGGGTTTTTTTGAGGGAAAATTGCGCCCCCGAACACCAAAGTTATTGTCTAGGGTAATCGCGGCTCGAAGAAACGCCGTAAAAAACCGCCTGAGCTCATATTCCTCAAAAAACCTCTGTCGTATCTCGTCGTAAAAATGGAAAACGGGTGGGAGGGGAGGACCCCCTCCCCCTCCCCGCGCCCGTACACTCCTCGCCAGGGCAGTGTTGGCGGAGATGGGTAGTTCCTTCTGGTCCTGTTCTTTTCTCTGTTTTTTGCTCTCTCTTTTTTTTTTTATTTCGTTTTTTTTTTTTTTTTCTCTTTCTTTTTTTTCTTCTCCTCTCAACTCCTCTCTCTCCCTCTCTCTCTCTATTTCCTTCTCTCTATTTCTCTCTCTCTATTTCTCTCTTTCTCTCTCTCTTTCCCCTCTCTCTATTCTCTCTCCTCTCCTCTCTCTTCTCTCTCTTTTCTCTCTTTTTCTTTCCTCTTTCCCCTTTTTCTTTTTTCTTTCCTTGCTCCTCTTCTCTCTCTCTTCCTCCTTCTCTCTCCTCTCTCTCTCTCTTCCCTCTCTCTCCCCTCTCTCTCTCTCTTTTCTCTGATCAATGGAAAAATGTTGCTTCACCGGTGTATTCACAATTCCAGTTTATTTAAAATGTGGGTACAATGTTGAATAAAAAATATATGTTAGTTCGGATACGTTGCTCATCCCAAAGGAATTATTATATGTAAAGATATTTGGTAAGATAAAATATAGATTTTAAGAGTTCGTACATGCGTATAACTTCATAATCCGAACCAAAACTTTTACCAATGTTCATTTAAAAAGGGTTTTGCACGTACGCACCCGCACGGCACAAAGCACGCACGCACCCCCCCCCCCCACACACCACACCACAGTTATTTATTTTTGTATGGGAAAATATGTAGCTATGCGCTGAGATGTTTATGTAGGTAGTTGGGAAAGATTTGGCGGATGCTACTCGTATATCAACATTTAAATACTTGATTTTATTTACATTCAGTTACCTTTTTGAGAACTTGATTCAACGCAAGTTCATTCGCAACGAACCCGTTGTTTATGGTACCTTCCCCTTACTCGGCCAAAAAACGGTCGACTATCCACGTAATAAACAGAGGGAATTGTGGTACCATCGAATATTATTTAAAGATGTTTGATTTAAAAAAAAAAAAAATTGTCTATTGTTTTTATTTTTTTTTTTTAACTGTCTCTTTGTTCGAGAGAAAGTCATTTTTTAAGATTTGATATGTAACACAAAATAATTCATCCTTAATTATGAAACTCCGTGATGCCCTAGAGTACCACAA
>NW_023648535.1:0-6777 GCF_015228065.2 Penaeus monodon | reverse complement strand
AGGATTGATTATATTATTATTTTACTTAATTATTAGTATTATTGCCAAAAAATATATTTTATAACTGTATAATATAACAATAATAATAATGAATAAGTATAATTATAATAATACGAATTGTTTATAATATGTGAATAATATCATTATTGTTATATTATCATTATTATTCTTTGTACTGGTGTATAATTGTAAAAATAATCATTATAACAGAATAATTACAAGTATTATAAACGATATTAATTAAAAATAATGATATAAATATTGATTATAAAAACGTTTATTATTGGTGATTATCATTGGTTACTATTTTATTGGAGTGGTTTATTCGTATAGATGTAAAATATAATTATAAAATGCAATAATTGCAATAATAATGATAATTGTTGCAATAATGATGATAATAATTGCAATAATGATGATTAATGATGATGAATAATGATTGATAATGATGATAATGATGATGATATACGATAAAATGATGATAATCATGATAATAATAATGATGATAATAACAGGAATTGTGTACATAATATAATAAACAAGGTAATAAAAGAAAAAAAATCCCAAAAGTCGAAAAAAAAAAAGCGGCAAAATCTAGCGAAAATATAGCCTTTTGAGAGTAGACCCAAAATGACGTTTTTTTCCATTCATTTGATGATTCTGGCAAATTATTAGGGTAATAATGATAATAACTTAACCGTGAAGTCTATTAAATCATGACCATAATGATGATTAAAAGTGAGAATAAAGAGAATTTGGATAACATTTGATGATTATGAATATTATACTATTATCATTATTATTATATTATTATCATTATTATCATTATTATCATATTATTATTATAATTATTATTATGATTATTTTTATTTTATTATATTATTAGTATGTATTAATATTTAGATTATTATTATTATATTATTATTATTATTATTATTATTACTGTAAATTATTAGTATTATGCCAAAAAATCTCATATAACTGTAATAATAACAATAATAATAATACTTAAGGATAATTATAATAATACGAATTGTGATAATATTGTAATAATATTCATATGTTATTATTATTATATTATTCTTTTACTGGTAGTATAATTGTAAAAAATAATCATTATAACAGTAATAATACAGTAAATCACGGATATTAATTAAAAAAATGAATATAAATTATGATTATAAAAACGTTATTATTGTTATTATCCATTCGTTATTAATATTATTATTGTAGTTGTTATTTCGTATAGATGTAAAAATATATATTAGAACCGTGCCCAATAATTGCAATATAAATGCTAAATGATTGCAATAATGATGATAATAATTGCAATATGATGAGATGATGATGATAAGATGATAAGATGATAATGTGGATGGAATAACGATATATAAATGATGATAATCATGATCAATAATGATGATAATAACAGGAATTGTGTCCATATTATACTAAAAAAAAGGTTAAAAGAAAAAAAAATCCCAAAAGTCGGAAAAAGCGGCAAAATCTAGCGGCAATATAGCCTTTTGAGAGTAGATCCAAAATGACGTTTTTTCCATTCATTGGATGATTCTGGCAATATATTAGGGTAATAATGATAATAAATTACCTGAATTCTATATATGACAATTATGATGATTAAAAGTGAGAATAAATAGAATTTGGATAACATTTGATGATTATTATTATTATTAACTATTCTCATATTATTATCTTTTATTTTATTATCATTAGTATCATTATTATCATTATTACATTATGATTATTATAAAAAAAAATATTCATTTATATTATTATTATTTATTATTATTATTATTATTATATATATATATATTATTATTATTATATTATTATTACGTTAATTATTAGTATTATGCCAAAAAAATATATTATAACTGTAATAATAACAATTAATAATACTAATAAGTATAATTTAATAATACGAATTGTTAGAATATTGTTAATAATATCATTTACTTTTATTATTTATCATTTATTTATTCTTTTTACTGGCTAGTATAATTGTAAAAATAATCATTATAAGTAATAAATACAGTTAATAACGAGATAGTAATTAAAATAATGATTTAAATTATGATTTACAAACGTTATTATTGTATTTATCCATTGTTATTACTATTATTGTAGTTGTTTATTAGTATAGATGTAAAAATAATATATTTAAACTGCCAATAATGCAATAATATGATAATTATTGCCAATAAAGATGATATAATTGCAAAATAATGATGTAATGATGATGAAATGAGAAATGATGATAATATGATGATTAACGATATAATGGATGGATAATTATGATAATAATCATGATAATAACAGGAATTGTGTCCAATATATGATAAAAAAAAGGTGTAAAGGAAAAAAAACCCAAAGCGAAAAAGCGGCAAAATATAGCGAAATATAGGCCTTTTGAGGAGTAGAATCCAAAATGACCGTTTTTTTCCATATTCATTTGATGATTCTGGCAATTATTAGGGTAATAATGATAATAATTACCTGAATTCTATTAATCATGACAATAATGATGATAAAAGTGAGAATAAAGAGAATTTGGATAACATTTGATGATTATTAATATTATTACTATTATCATTATTATTATCATTATTATTATTATTATTATTATTATTATTATTATTATTATTATTATTATTATTATTATTATTATTATTATTATTACTTTAATTATTAGTATTATTGCCAAAAAATATATTATAACTGTAATAATAACAATAATAATAATAATAAGTATAATTATAATAATACGAATTGTTATAATATTGTTAATAATATCATTATTGTTATTACTATTATTATTGTAGTTGTTATTAGTATAGATGTAAAAATATATATTATAACTGCAATAATTGCAATAATAATGATAATTATTGCAATAATGATGATAATAATTGCAATAATGATGATAATGATGATGATAATGATGATAATGATGATAATGATGATGATAACGATAATAATGATGATAATCATGATAATAATGATGATAATAACAGGAATTGTGTCCATATATAATAAAAAAGGTAAAAGAAAAAAAATCCCAAAAGTCGAAAAAGCGGCAAAATCTAGCGAAATATAGCCTTTTGAGAGTAGACTCCAAAATGACGTTTTTTCCATTCATTTGATGATTCTGGCAATTATTAGGGTAATAATGATAATAATTACCTGAATTCTATTAATCATGACAATAATGATGATAAAAGTGAGAATAAAGAGAATTTGGATAACATTTGATGATTATTAATATTATTACTATTATCATTTTTTATCATTATTATTATTATTATTATTATTATTATTATTATTATTATTATTATTATTATTACTTTAATTATTAGTATTATTGCCAAAAAATATATTATAACTGTAATAATAACAATAATAATAATAATAAGTATAATTATAATAATACGAATTGTTATAATATTGTTAATAATATCATTATTGTTATTATTATCATTATTATTCTTTTTACTGGTAGTATAATTGTAAAAATAATCATTATAACAGTAATAATTACAGTAATAACGATATTAATTAAAATAATGATATAAATTATGATTATAAAAACGTTATTATTGTTATTATCATTGTTATTACTATTATTATTGTAGTTGTTATTAGTATAGATGTAAAAATATATATTATAACTGCAATAATTGCAATAATAATGATAATTATTGCAATAATGATGATAATAATTGCAATAATGATGATAATGATGATGATAATGATGATAATGATGATAATGATGATGATAACGATAATAATGATGATAATCATGATAATAATGATGATAATAACAGGAATTGTGTCCATATATAATAAAAAAAGGTAAAAGAAAAAAAATCCCAAAAGTCGAAAAAGCGGCAAAATCTAGCGAAATATAGCCTTTTGAGAGTAGACTCCAAAATGACGTTTTTTCCATTCATTTGATGATTCTGGCAATTATTAGGGTAATAATGATAATAATTACCTGAATTCTATTAATCATGACAATAATGATGATAAAAGTGAGAATAAAGAGAATTTGGATAACATTTGATGATTATTAATATTATTACTATTATCATTATTATTATCATTATTATCATTATTATCATTATTATCATTATTATTATTATAATTATTATATTATTATTATTATTATTATTATTATTATTATTATTATTATTACTTTAATTATTAGTATTATTGCCAAAAAAAATAATACAACTGTAATAATAACAATAATCATAATAATAAGTATAATTATAATAATACGAATTGTATAATATTGTAATAATACAATTATGGTTATTATTATCATTAGTATTCTTTTTACTGGTTAGTATAATTGTAAAAATAATCATTTATAACAGTAATAACTTACAGTAATAATAACGATATTAATTAAAATAAATGATATAAATTATGATTATAAAACAGTTATTATTGTTATTATCATTGTTATTACTATAATTATTGTAGTTGTATTAGTATAGTATAGATGTAAAACATATATATTATAACTGCAAATAATTGCAATTAATAAGATAATTATTGCAATACTGATGATAAATAAGCAAATAATGATGATAATGCTGATGATAAATGATGATAATGATTGATAATGATGATGATAACGATAATAAATGATGATAATCATGATAATAATGATGATAAGAAACAGGAATTGTGTCCATAGATAATAAAAAAGTAAAAGAAAAAAAAAAATCCCAAAAAGTCGAAAAAGCGGCACAATTAGCGAAATAGCCTTTTGAGAGTAGGACTCCAAAAATGGACGTTTTCTCCATTATTTGATGATTCTGGCAATTCACTTAGGGTAATAATGATAATCATTCTGAATTCTACTAATCATGACATAATGATGATAAAAGTGAGAATAAAGAGAATTTGGACTAACATTCGGATGATTATTAAATATTATTACTATTATCCATTAGTATATATCATTATTAATTATTATCATTATTATCATTATTATTATTACAATTATTATTTTATTATTATTATTATTATTATTATTCTTACTCCTTAATTATTAAGTATTATTGCCAAAAAATATATTATAACTGTTAATAATAACAATAATAATAATAATAAGTATAATTATAATAATACGAATTGTATAATATGTTACATAAGATCATTATGTTATTATATCATTATTATTCTTTTTTACTGGCAGTATAATTGTAAAAATAATCATTATAACAGTAATAATTACAGTAATAACGATATAATTAAAAATAATGATATAAAATTATGATTATAAAAACGTTTATTATTGTTATTATCCCCCTTGTATACTATGATATGTAGTTGTTATTAGTATAGATGTAAAACTATTATATTATAACCGCAATAATGGCAATAATAACTGATAAATAATTAATTGCAATAATGATGATAATAATTGCAATAATGATGATAATGATGATGATAATGATGATAAGATGATAATGATTTGTGATGATAACGATAATTAATGATGATAATCCATGATAATAAAATGATGATAATAACAGGAATTGTGTCCATATTTATAATAAAACAAAGGTATAATAAAAGAAAAAAAAATTCCCAAAAGTCGAAAAAGCGGCAAAATCTAGCCGGGAAATATAGCTTTGAGAGTAGAACCTCCAAATGCGACACGTTTTTCCATTCCTTTGATGATTTTTTTGGCAATTATAGGTAATAATGATACTAATACCTGAATTCTATTATCATGACAAATTAATAGATGATAAAAGTGAGAATAAAGAGGAATTTGAGATAAACATTTGATGATTATTAATATTATTCAATTATCATTATATTATCACATTATCATTATTATCTTATTATTATTATTATTATTATTTATTATTATTATTATTCATTAGTTATTATTACTTTAATTATTAGTATTATTGCCAAAAAATATTATAACTGTAATAATAACAATAATAATAATAATAAGTATAATTATAATATACGAATTGTTATAATATTGTTAATTTAATATCATTATTGTTATTATTATCATTATTATTCTTTTTACTGGTAGTATAATTGTAAAAATAATCATTATAACAGTAATAATTACAGTAATACCGATATTAATTAAAATAATGATATAAATTATGATTATAAAACGTTATTATTGTTCTTATCATTGTTATTACTATTATTATTGTAGTTGTTATTAGTATAGATGTAAAATATCATATTATAACTGCAATAATTGCAATAATAATGATAATTATTGCAATAATGATGATATAATTGCAATAATGATGATAATGATGATGATAACGATAATAATGATGATAATCATGATAATATGATTGATAATAACAGAATTGTGTCCATATATAATAAAAAAAGGTAAAAGAAAAAAATCCCAAAAGTCGAAAAAGCGGCAAAATCTAGCGAAATATAGCCTTTTGAGAAGTAGACTCCAAATGACGTTTTTTCCATTCATTTGATGATTCTGGCAATTATTAGGGTAATAATGATAATATTACCTGAATTCTATTAATCATGACAATAATGATGATAAAGTGAGAATAAAGAGAATTTGGATAACATTTGATGATTATTATATATTATCTATTATCTTATATATTATTATCTTATTATCATTATTATCATTATTATTATTATTTTATTATTATAATTCTTTATTATTATTATATATTATTATTATTCTATTATTATTATTATATATTATTTATTATTATATTATTAAAA
>NW_023648534.1:0-6778 GCF_015228065.2 Penaeus monodon | reverse complement strand
CAAACAAACCACACACCCCACACACACACCCCAAAAAAAAATATATATATATATAAAATTTATATATATTATATATAATTATATTATATAATATATATAATAAGTATGATCTATCTATATTTTATAATTATATATATATATATATATAATATATATATTATATATTAATATATGTATATATATGTATACTATATGTATTATGTATACTTTAATGTATGTATTACATTATATATTTTTTTTTACTTATTTATTATTTTTTTATTATTTTTCAATCTATCCGATCTCAACACAAAAACCACACACACACAAAACCACTACACATATAAAAATATGTATATATATTATTATTATATATATATATATATATATATATATATATAAATTCATATAAAAATATTATTTATATATGGTTATAAAAATACAAACTTTTACAAAATTGTTATATATATATAAAATATATATATATATTTAAATTTAAATTATATAATATAATTATATATATATAAGTGTGTGTGGTTGTGTTTTGTGTGTGTGTGTGTGTGTGGTTCGTTAATATATATATATAATAATAATATATATATATATATATATATATATATATTTAATAAAACCCAAAATACATAATATGTATTATTATGTTGTGCACGTTTTACATATCATTACAATGTATATAATGTATAATATAAAATTATATATTTTAAATATATATATATATATATATATATATTATAATATAATTTAATATTTAAATTATATATTTATATATGTAATTATTATGTTATATATATTATTTTTAAAAATTAAATAATATTATAAAATTATAATATGTGAACGTGCAGTATCCCTCTGCATATCTTCGTTCTCTAAATTTCCCTTGCCTAGCGATGAAATTTTACCTAAAGGGAATTAAGAACACGGCATTCAAAAGCGGACTTCCATCTATGTCTCCGGACCTAATTCCAGTTGCGATAGCAAAGAAAAGGGGGACGCGAGTCCATTAAAGCAACAGCTGAAACAATGGATTTATTTACTGCCCCGGTTTTAAATTATGGTTCTCTCCAGTGTAAAATTGACTTTCTCAATGTTTTTTTTTTCCCCTGTCGATTGTTTAACTGTCTTATTTAGTAATTGACTAAATTTTTCGTTTTTTAATAGATGTATAATAGACAAAAATTTGTAGTACTATGTACTTATCGTTCTGTGTATCATGTTATATGTATATGTAGATAGGTATAATGAAATGATATCTTCACAATACAAGAGATTTTTTGAGGGTTTTTCGACTGGCTTCGTCAAAAATACATACATTAAGAAATTAATAAAAAAAATTATATGGGCTGAGCTGCAGAATACTACGTGCCCTCCTATTCGTTGCTCGTGGATTTTTTTGCTGTGACCTTGGAAATCGAACCTCCCATGCCGTGTTTACATTCTCTCCGCGCATTAACTGTTTCCCAAATTTTTCTTTTTTTTGTTAAAGTCCCCCATGACTATTTCGCTCTTCCATTTTGGGTAGAGTCCAGCTTCATCTACTGAAACCACCTGCGTTGGAAGTTCTAGGTGAGGGGATGCACTCGATTTCGCTATCCGGGTGCTGAACCACGGCCTTTTTCCCCCAAGTATGCTGTATGAAACCCTGCAGGGTATCATATACAACACAAAGGGGTTGCTTTCGGGTGCTTTCTGCACGTTTAAGTCTGTATTTTTTTCCCCGGAGTGCGGCGATTCTCACTGTCTTGCCAAAGGTATTTGCTGATGCCGGGGAAATGTTACATGAGGGGTAAAGAAACTTACTAGAAGGGGGTGGGGGGTCTGTCTTGCAAGTATCTTCCGCCTTTTTTTTGAGGTTTTAAACGGGAAGCCCTGGTACTTGTTTTTCATGAAAGAACTAATTACATGGGGAAAAACCCATCCTCGAGAATTCGGGTGAGACCTCATGCTCGAGGAAGAAACCCCCCCCCAAAAAAAACAACACCAGATTTCGTTTTGTTGCGTGGGCGAGAAAATGGATAAAATCATCTTTATTAGTAGGTTTTTCTGAACAGAAAAACTAGGTCGTCGTCCCCGAGGATCAGATATCCGGGAAAGTAGTTCTGATTCTCCCCTCCTCCACGGTGAACGGATTTTCTCGTAAAGGGAGTTGACCGCGCTAGGTATTTCAGCACGACCTCCGGGGGAAAATGAGGGGGGGACTCATCTACTAGCGAACCCTTTAAATGTTTGCCGATTAATCCCGTATTTATCCCTCTCCACGTCCCCATGAAAAGCAAGCCATCGGCACTCAAGGGGGAGCCAGGGCGAGACCACTAATCTGCTGGTTTTCACCCCCCAGAAAATTCGAAGTATCCGAATTTCACGCATAACTTCACTAGGAGAAAAAGTGGTGTCTCGCAGGGGATTCTGCGTTGTCATGGAGCGGGTGCCCTCCCCTCCCCGACTGCTTGCCGTGGGTACATTGGTAAAGGGGTTAAACATAAAAACTGGCAAGTTTTTTATTTCTATACCCGAATTCGGGAGAGTCTATGGGTCCCCGGAGTTTTTCAGGGGGGAAATCACTGTGACCCCAAGCCCAGAGGGGGGTTTACCCAAAACCCCTTGGCTAAAGGGGGGGGGAGCGCTGCCAATGCCAGAGGTATGGGTCTCATCGCACCCCTGGTTTGTTACCTTGGGAGACCCTCATGGACGGGGGGGGGGGCCTCTTCCAGCGGGTAAGTGGGCTTTCCCTTTCCAAAAAGCAGAAAAAACCCCTCGCCTTTTTCTTGAACCTGGCCCTCCATTTTCCCCCCCCTTTTTCGTTATTTTCCCTGAAACATAAAGGGAAAAAAAATTGTTTTTTTTATTAAATAATCATTTTTACCCAAAACAAAAATCCCACCCCCTTTTATCAGCCTGGGTGATGCGATGGTCTCATGTCGCGGGGTCCTTAAAACGGGGAGAATTCTGCGTGGGATCCCCGGGGGGGCGCGACGAGCATCGCCATACACAAGCAGGGGACCCCCTGGACAAACCCTTTGTCATCAATCGGTCCAGCGGTGGTTCGGGAGACGTAGTCCTTAGGTCCCTTCTTTTTCTTGCCCGGTGTGAATTTGAGGCCTACGAGAGGGTTTTTCTTTCCCCCCCCCAAGGGGAGTCGGTGTTTGGGGGACATTTTTTTAGGAGATCACTTCGTCCCAGCTTTTGTCCAAAACCCCCTTTTTTCTGCTTTTTACTTGTAATTTCCTTTATTTTTTAAATCGTTGACTCGGCCTCCTGGCGTAATTGGAGGACCACTATGGGAGGTGTTCTCCCTCGGTTCCCCCCCGGATTTCGTCGATTCGGGTTTGCAGGGCCCCTAAGGGCCTCCAAAAAGGAAGGCCCGAGCATATCTGGGAAAACGGTGCTCCCCGGGATTTCACTGTCGGACTAAAGGGGGCAAAATTTGCTCAGCCAACAGTCCATCGGGAAACCCCGCAAGGGATTCTTGACACTCGATCTTGCGTCTTGTAAAAAATCCTGGGAGGGGGAACCCTTCGCCATTCTGCCTAGTAGGATAACCCGTATTCATTTTGAAAAATGTAGATAAGGTATAAATGGAAAAATTCTTCCAAAATACAAGATGTATTTGACCGGGGTTTCACTGTTCTTCGTCAAAATACATACAAAAGGAAATTACTAAAAAAATATTATCAGGCTGAGTGACGAATCCCTGACTGTGCCCTCCTTTTTTTTTCTCGTAGGATTGTTCTGTGACCTTGGAAAATTGAACCTGCCCGATGCCGTTTTTACCATTACTCTCCGTCGCGATGTAAGCTGCTTCCATAATTTTTCTTTTTACTTCACCTGCTGGAAGAGGCGAGCATCCGTTCCCAGATAGTGCTCGGGCCTTTCCTTGGACCCCATTAGGACCCTGCAAACCAAATCGACGAACTCCGGGATGAACTGAGGGAAACCCCTTTCCCCCAGAGCGGGTCCTCCAATTACAGCAGGAGACCGAGCTAAACGGTAAAAACTAAGAAAAATTACAAAGTATATGCAAAGAGCGGTTGGACAAAAACTGGACGAAGGACTCCTCAAAAAAATGTCCTCCAAAAACCTCTCCCTTGGGGGAAAAAAAGCCCTCCCTAGGCCTCAAAATTACCCGGCAAGAAAAAAGGACCAATGGGTACGTCATCTCGAACCCCCCGCTGGAAAAGATATGACTCGCAAAAGGGGTTTGTCCCAAGGGGTCACTGCTTTCTGTATGGCTGATGCATGTCGCGCCCCCCGGCGATCCCCGCAGTAATTTTCCGCGTTTAAAAGGCCTCCGCGACGATGAGACCCCCCGCACACCCGGCTTAAAGGTGGTCATTGTTGTTATGGATAAAAATGTTATTTACATAAAATGAAAAATTTACTTTCCCATTCTACGTTTAAAGGAAATAACGAAAAAGGGGAGGGGAAATGAGGCTGCCAGGTTTAAGAAAAAAGGCGAGGGGTTTACTTCTGCGTTCAGCCGAAGGTAAAACCCTACTTTCACCCGCTGGAAGAGGCCCCCCGCAACCCTCCATGGGGGGTCTCCCGAAGGTACACAAACCGGTGTCCGATGAGACCCATCACCCCTGGCATTGGCAGCGCTCCCCCCCGTTTAGCCCAAATTTTGGGTAAAAACCCCTCTCTGGCGCTAGGGGTCACAGTGATTCCACCTAAGAACTCCCGGGGCCCCATCAGACTTTTCCAGAATTTTGGTATAGAAATAAAAAGCTTGCCAGTTTTATGTTAAAACCCTCTTTACCATGTACCCCCAGACGAAGCGTCCCGGGGAGTCGAGAGGTCACCCGCCCGCAGACCAGGAAATCCCCCTGCCGGACACCACTTTGTTCTCCTAGTGAAATTATGCGTGAAAATTTGGAACTTCGAATTTGCTGGGTGAAAACCCCGCAGATTTTGGGGCTCGCCCAAAGGGGGTCCCCCCCCGAGTGCCGTCTGGCTTGCTTTTCTAGACGCTGGAGAGGGTAAATAAAGGGGTATAATCGGCAAACATTTAAAATGGCTTCGCTACTAAAGCGTCCCCGTCATTGTCCCCGGGGGGTCGTGCTTGCAACATACACTAGGGGGTCAAATCCCTTCACGAGAAACCGTTCACCGTGGAGAGGAGGAAACAAAAATACCCTTTTCCCGGATCTTGATCCATCGGGGGACGACGACCTACGTTTCTCTGTATCGAAAACCTACTAAAAAAGAGATTATACCTTACTACTTTTCCCCCCACAGCACAAAAAGAATCTGGGGTTGTGATTGGGTTCTTCCTAGAGCATGAGGACTCACCCTGAATTTCTCGAGGGGTGGGTTGCCTATTTTTAAATTTGTTCTTTCATGAAACAAAGTTCCCAGAGGCTTCCTTTAACCCCAAAAAAGGCGGGAGCATACTTTCAAAGCAACCCCGCACCCCTTTGTAATGTCTCATTTTACCCTCATGTAACATTTCCCAGGGGTCACAAATACTTCGGCAAAACAGTGAGAAACGCCCGCACATCCGGGAAAAGATACATATTAATGGACAAAAGCGCCCGAAAGCAAACCCCTTTTAGTGTTTATATCCAACCCTGCAGCGGGTTTCATACAGCATATTTGGAAACAGGCCCCTGGGTTTGCACCAGATCAGCGAACTCGACTGACATCCGTCACCCAAAAAAACTTTCCAAAGCCCTGGGGTACATGTAGATGAACTGGGCATCTACCCACTGGGAAAGGGGCAGAAATATCCAGGGACTGACAAACTAAAAAGAAAAATTATGGAAACAGCTTTCTCGCGACGGGGAGTAAATTTTTAAAGGCATCGGCAGGTTCAGATTATCCAAGGTCACAGCACCCAAACCTACGACACGAAAAGAGGGCCCGTCAGGGATTCTGTCAGCCACGCCCGTATATTTTTCTAGTAATTTCTCAAAGTATGTATTTCGACGAAGACCGTCGAAACGGGCAAAAACATCCTTTTATTTGAAGATATTATTTCATTCATACCTACACAGCAAAGAAACGGGGCAAAAGAAAATATAAAAAAAAAAAAAAACTTTTTAAAAAAAAAAACCCAAAAAAATTAATAAAAAAAAAAAAAAATAATAACCACAACCTAAGAAACAAGAAAAACATTAAAAAAAAAAATAAAAAAAAAAAATAATACAAAAAAAAAAAAAAAAATATTTTAAAAAAATAATTTTTAAAAATTAAAAAATAAAATAAAATATAACACCACAACACACACCACACACACACACACAAATAGGTGTTTAACAAATTGTATATATATAAAAATATAATATATATATATATTAAAAATATATATATATTTATTATATATATATTTTTTATATATATATTATTAATATATATACATATTATATAATATCTTTTGTTTAATACGGTTTCGGTCTCCGTTCCTATATGCTATTTTTCCATTCTATAAAAGACCAAAAAAGCGCTCTTTTAAATTAAAGGGGAAAGGAGAAAAAAAACACATATAACCCACTTACTCCTTTTTTGTTTTTTCAATAACCAGAATATATTTATGGGACCTAATTACGGGGAAAAATTATTATGGGGCGGAAAACCCTTTTACGTATTGTAATATTGTGCAGAGAAAGGTATTGCTAACCCCTAATCGCCGGGAAATACCCATCGCTCTGCCACGATTTGCTGCAGTCGACAGCCCCCAGTTTTTAAGTTATTGTACTTTTCCTTTCAGACGTGAGGAAAATTTTTTTTTTCTTTTATCTCTCTCTCTCTCTTTTTTTCTTTCTTTTCGTTGTATCTCTCTCTCTTC
>NW_023648533.1:0-6779 GCF_015228065.2 Penaeus monodon | reverse complement strand
AAATGCTTATCAAATAGAATAGCAAACGAAAACATAATATATGCAAAGGGGGCGTACAATATTAAGGGGCGTTAACTCCGAGTCGAAGAACTGGAGTTGGAGTGAAACAAACAAACGTAAAAGGGAAAAATAACAGACTTATTTTATGGGGAAGCTACATGCATCCGTGGCCTTTCCGGAATCCCCGGGTTTTAAAAAGAGCAAGCACGGAAATCCTAAATCCCGGGAATACTTTTCTCGTAGAGCAGTTTTTCAAGTTTTATGTTATTCTTATTTCTTATTGTTATTAGTCTTACATAATGCACACACAGAGAGATTCTTTGTCAATATAAACGCATAGATATTTTGTAATATGATAAAGCAGTGGTTTAAAATGATCGAAAAAAAATCTCGTCTCGTCCGTTCTGACAACGAAAACGACGCCAGGGGGTGTTTTAACTAGAAATAATTGGGACGGTAAATAACGGGGACGAATATTGGAATAATTGGGAATATTGGCGGTAATACGGGAAAATAATTGAAAAACGGGGAAATAATTGGACGGTAAATAACGGGGACACTACATCCCCTACCCGGTAAGTGGAGGTACTTTTGGCCTGATGAGCAAAGTGATCACTGTGAGGGCTGCCAGTAAAATGACCCCTCGTAATAATCCCTCGTATCATAAGGTTAATTGCAATGAAATAGAATAGTAGATCGGGGACGTATCAATGAAAAGGACTCTCTCTCTCCTCTCTCTCTCGGAGGACCATAAGCGCTTCTTGGCATCGCCCCTGTCGCCCCCCAGCCTCGTCAGGAGGACCCAGCCTTGGCGAATGCAGAGGAAAATGGCGATGGATCACAGCCTCTCGATAAGAACCCCCCAGGGCTAGGTAGGCAATCAAGGTGAAGTTCCTTTGTCCAAGGGAACAACGCGCGGCCGGTGATCGAACCCTCGAACTCAGCAATGGAGTCACACACCCCACAGATGATGGTTTTTCATGCATGCAGGAGCGTCACTTAAGGGGAGGTATGGGGGTTGGTTCTGCAGGGCAAATTTCTGGTATTTATAATTTTTAATTTTTTACCAATAATACGATATGTAATACTGGTTGATGGTCCATTCCGGGCTACTTATAAAGAGCTAGTGAACATTTTCTTTTTCGTGATTTGCAGGGCAAAAAACTATTTTTTCAGGGCAAATTTACCCGTCACTCATAAAATGAAGTGACGCCCCTGTGTGTGGTATTACTTTTGTTTAATTTTTTGATTTCTAAAGTGACAACTTTTAAATGTTACATAAACTTGATAAATAAGAATTATCGTTGACGTTTTCTTTCCCCTTTTTTTCCTTTTGACGAAAAAAAAAAAAGATAAAAAATCAGAGGAAGCTGAACGTCAGTAATAAAATTTACAATTATCCTTTGGAAATTATTATAATTAATATATAAATATATATATTATTATGTATATTATTAATATTTATTTTAATATTTATATATATATATAATATATATGTATTATATGACCCGCGATGATCCAGTGGTTAAACCTGGATCCGGACCCGGTGTCGAGTTAAATTTCCCCCCGGGGCAGGCTAAAAAATGCCCTGCGCGTGACTATGGGCGACCCCGTAAAAAGACATTCGCCCGGATACACCACACACCACACACACACACACAAACACATGCTTTTTGTCTGTGTTAGGGGAATCACCGCCGTGGGGACAAAAAGCTGTTGATTAGGGAAGGGATCCGTTAGGGAAGGTTGCACTGCCAAGAATGAATTGAGGAGGCCCAGTCCTGCTTGGAATGAATGGTGTTGAAAAAAGAAAAAAATATTTAATAAAAATATATATAATATATATAATTTTATATATATATATATATATATATATATAATTTTGCATCTATATTTGCATATACAGGGAATATACTTTTATTGCATGACAACACCACACCAACCCCCGCGCGCGCGCGGGCACAAATACGCCACACCACACACACACACCGCGCGCGCGCACACAACACACACACACACCCACACATTAAATATTATAAAATATAAATAATAAAAAAAACAATCTATCATCATTTTTATCTAGGTGTGTGTGTGTGTGTGTGCGGTTTTCGTGTGTGGGTGTGTGGTGTGGTGGTGGAAGTTTTTTTATAATATTTATAAAATATATATTATATATTATAATATAAAATTTTTTATATAATATAATAATTTATTTAATATATATATATTTATTATTTATGTGTGTTTGTGTGTGTTGGGGGTGTGTGGGGTGTGTGGTTTTGTGGTGTGGTTTTGTGGTGTATGTGGTATGGGTGTTGTATATATATATATATAATATATTTATATTATTATTTATTATTTTTATTTATTTGTTGTATGATTTTTGGAAGATTTTTATTAAATTTTGATAAAAAATGTATACATATATGTATACACAAATATAATTTACTGTGCTAGTACAATATATACACACACCCATATATTTTAATTAAAAATATCTATATTATATAATATATATATAATAATTATATAGAGGAGGAGAGGAGAGAAGAGAGAGGAGAGAGAGAATGATATAGTATAGAATATAGCTTAATATATATAGTGTGTGGTGTGTGTGTGTGGGGTGTGTATGTTTTTTGGTGTGTGTGTGTGTATACAAAAAAATATAACTTTAAATTATATTATGTAGTATTATATTAATTATATATAAATATATATATTATAATATAAATTATATATTTTTATATCATCATCTCAGGGCTAACGCCGAGGGGGCGCAGGCCGCACCCCCCTTTCCCTTTCCCACCACGGGATCCCCGGGGGAAGTTCCGGGCAGGCCCAGGCCCATCTCAATTCTCGCGACAGGTCTCGTCGACCCGCCCAAGCCATGTCCCCTGGGCCCCCACAGGTCCCCCACCCAGGGTTGCTCGGAGAGAAAACCTGAGGGGCGGGGCCGTCCTGGGGAAGCGAGCGGTCCCCTATGCCTGAGGGCGACCCCGGTTTATGCAAGTCAGGCCCCTGCCGGGATAATAATAAAAAAAAGAGGAGGAGAAAAAAGAAAAGAGAAGAGAGAGAGAGAAAGAAAGAAAGAGAGAAGAGAGAGGGGGGAAAAAAGAAAAAAAAGAAAAAAGAAAGAAAGAAAGAGAGAGAGAGAAGAGAGAGAAAAGGGAGAGAACAGGCCCCGGGCCCCATTCAAATTTCCCTCGCGACGGCTCGTCGATCCCCAAGCCATACCCGGGTGTCCACGGTTCCCCCCCCGGGGTGTCCGCGGGGAGAAAACCCTGATGGGCAGGGTCTCCATAGGGAGGCGAGCAGGGGGCCAATAGCCTATTGGCGACCCGGTTTAAATGAAAGAAAAGGGTCCCATCCCGGGTAGCCCCGGTTGCAAAAAGAGCCCCCACCATGCTGAAAGGGACCAGATAGGATAGCAACATCATCGGCAAAGTAAAGGTCTGGGCCTTTGAATTGTCAGTGTGCTCCACACTGATTTGGTTAGTAGCTTCCCTTTATCCAGCTTCCGGGATTCACTTCGCGAACGGCAAAAATTCCCCTCGGATTCACTTTACGCGAACGGAAAAGTTTCCTTCCCGGGTCACTTTTAGCGAAGGGAAAATTTTCCCTTCGGATTTTTTTACCGAAGGCAAAGTTTCTCCCCGGGTTTCACTTTACGCGAACGGAAAAGATTCCTTCCCGGATTCACTTTACGCAAACGGCAAAGTTTCCCCCTTCGGTTCCGTTACCAAACGGCAAAATTCCCCTTCCGGGTTTCACTTACGCGAACGGCAAAGTTTCCCCCTTCCGGATTCACTTTACGCGAACGGCAAAACCCCCTCCGGTTTCCGTTACCGAAGGGCAAAGACCCCCTTCGGATTCACGTTAGCGAACGGCAAATTCCCCTTTCCGGATTACGTTACGCGAACGGCAAAGATTTCCCTCCGGTTTCACTTACCGAACGAGGGACTTTCTTTCACACAGACTGAGATATTTTTTTTTTCTTTCTTTTCCACGTAAGTCGATTAATGGGGAATATTAATGGGTTTTAATAGGAAAAATAAAATAGGAATTTTATTAGTAGGAAATAATAGGAATTGAATATAATGGGGAATTTTTTTAAAAAATGATAGTAATAGTAAAATAGTAGTAATAGTAGTAGTAATAGTAGTTAATGTAGTTATAATATATAGTATATAGAAATAATTAGTAGTAGTAATAATAAAAATTTAGTAAAGTAGTATAATTATAGTAAATAGTATAATAGTATAGTAAATAGTGTAGAAATATTTTATAAAATAGTAAAGAAATAAATAGTTAGATGTATTTTCAGTGGAATAGTAGTAGTAAATAAAATTTTATATAGTGTATAGTAATAGTTAGAAAATAGATATAATATGTATAAGTTATAAAAAGTAGAGTAAATATGTGAAATAGAGAGTATAGTAATAGTGAAAAATAGCAGAGAAATAGTAGTAGTAGTAGTGTATAAAATAGAAATGTATAAAAAGTAGTAGAAATGTGTAGAAATAGAATTAAAAAATGTAGATGTAGTTCAGTGGAAATATGTAGTAATATTTTATAATATAGTAGTAGTAATAGAATGTGTAGTGTAATAGTAGTTATAATAGCAGCAGTAGTATAGTAATAGTAGTAATAATAGCAGTAGTAGAAAATATAGTTAATATAAAATAGAATATTGTAGTAATTTAGTAGTAGAAGTAGTTATTTAAAAATAGAATAGTATTTTTAGAGTGTTTTATTTGGAAATAGTAGTAGAAACTATAATGTAATAGTAGTAAAGTATTGTAGAAATAGTAGTAGTATAATGTAGTAGTATATAATAAAAAATATATTTTAATGGGAAATAGAGTAGTAGTATAATAATAGGTAGAAATAGTTTTATTGGAATGCATAAAAAGTAGTAATATATAATAATAGTAGTAGTAGTAGAAACATGCAGCGAAGTAGTTTTTGTTTATAGTTTAATAGTATAGTAGCACAGTAATAGTGTAGTAGAATTTATATAGAGTAGAAGTAGTAGTAGAAAGAGAGAGAGAAGAAGAGAGAGTAAGAGGAGAGAGAGAGAAAAAAAAGAGAGAGAGAGAAAGAGAGAAAAAAAAGAAGGAGAAAGAGAGAGAGAGAGAGAGAGAGAGAGAAAAGAGAGAGAGAGAGAGAGAAAAAAAAAAGAAAAAGAGAAAAAAGAAAAAAGAAAAAAAGAAAGAAGAGAGAGAGAGAGAGAGGAGAGAAAAGAGAGGAGAAGAGAGAGAGAGAAAAAGGGGGTTTTTTTGGTTTTTCGTTTGTGAAAAAGGGAAAAAGAGAAAGGAAAAAGGGAGTGACGGAAAAAGGAAAAGGAGAAAAAACGTCAAAAGGGAAAACGAAAAATACGAAAACGCCCAATAAAAACCTTGGGAAAAGTCAAAAATTTCCCTTCAAAAAAAAAACCGGGTTTTGTTCCGAGTTTTTGCGGTTTATCTGCGTTTTGCCCTAATATTTTAGGTATGCGTTTCTCCCGTTTTCATTATGATCTTTTTAAAAAATGTCGCGAAACACCCCAGGACTTCCCCCCGGGGCCCTCGTCCCCGGTGGCGCTCGGCAAAAACCCCCAAAAAGGAGGGTAAATACAAACGGGAATAGGCCAAATTCTAGGGGGGGGAATGGCGTTTTTTTTTTTAGAGAAACTAAGAGGGAAAAAAAAAAATAAAATTTAAAAAAACCAAATCAAAAATAAAGTTTTTTAGAAAATGTGAAAATAGAAAAAAAATTTTTTAAAGAAGGTCCAGCCACATAGGATCCAGAAGGGGGGCGGAATGAACCCCGGAATGAATTTTAAAGTAAAGTATATATTGTATAAATAAGGTAAAGTATAATTTGGGTAAAATAGAAGGATGAGTTAAATGTTTAAAGTATAATGGATAATATATAAATGCATGAGTATAAACCTAAATTTGGGAAATGAAAGTTTAAAGGTAAAAATATAAGTAAATTAAATGTTAAATTATAAGTTAACTGTATAAGTGAAAATATAATGTAACGTATAAAGTGTAAAAATATAAAGTATAAATGAAATTGGGGAAATAAAATGTAAACTGTATAATGGTAAAAATAATTAAACTGTATAAAGTGTAAAATATAATGTATAAAAAATGTATATGTTAAAATATTGTTTAAATGTAAATGTGTAAAATTAATGAAACGTTAAAGTGAAGTATATAATTAAACTGTAAAATGTTTAAAAGAAATTAAAAATACCACCGAAGAAAAAATATAAAAACTACCCCGATTGATTTGACCCAAAGCCCCATACACGGGGGGTTCAGCTCCCCAAACCCCCGTTTCCCCTTTTCCTATTTTCAGTTCCCAATTATCGCCCCCTTTTCCCTTATCCCAATTATCCGTTATCGATCCCTCCCCCAATTTTTCCCCCCCGCCATTTTCCCAGGGGAACCCAGCCCCAGTGCCACCCCCCGATCAGCAAAAATGTGTTTTCAGGTATTAATTGGGGTTTTCCGGGTGTGTAGTAAATGTAATAAAGTTTAATTTGAGTAGTATTTTTTGGGAATAGTAGTTTATAGTAATTTGTTCCAAGTGAGGGTAGTGGGAATGCGAAAACCCCAGGGATTTTTTCTGGAAAGCGGCGTGGTTTTACTGAAGTTTTTGAATCCCCTGAAATTATAATTAATATTAAAGTTTTTTAATAGGGGATTTTTTCCAAAAAATTTTTTGGTTTTTTTTTTTGGGATTTTAAAAAAAAATTAAATTTTTTTTGATATGAAAAAATTTTATTA
>NW_023648532.1:0-2500 GCF_015228065.2 Penaeus monodon | reverse complement strand
CCTCGTCTTCAAACCCGGGGACACGAGGGTCTATTGGGGTCACATCTATCTTCAACAACAAACCATCAAGCTAAGCCCTTTACTGACCCGCCCAAGTCCAGCTCTCGTCGTGCTTGCATCTGGTGACAGCGGTTCTCCCAACTACACATGCCGCCATATTTTGGGTTTGCGATGGGTCACTCCCTTACATGTTTGTGTGTTGTGTGTGTTGTGTGTGTGTGTGTGTGTGGTGTGTGTGTGTGTGTGTGTGTGTGTGTGTGTGTGTGTGTGTGTGTGTGTGAGCGACCATTATCCCTTTCCCTTTCTTTTAAAAAAGTGTCAGTTAAAAATTTATAATTCCATACAGAGAGAGGGCGTGAAGCCGTAACATACCCTTTTTTTTATGATGAACCTATTCCCTTACTTCAACATTTTGTTACCTTTTTATTGATATTACCCTAAATTACTCCAAATTCATAGAATTTCAGTAATAAAAATGTTATTCCCTCGACTACAATATTACGAGTACTTTGAAATACAAATACTGCTGCTCCCTGTACCTAAGCCATATTGCCTAAATACCCAATAAAAAATTTACCCACGTGTAAATTATCGCTTATATGGATGTCGGTTGTTGACCCTGCAAGTCGTAAAAGGGAGTAATGGTGCATAGGGTAAGGGGAGATCTCCATAAAAATACCATAGTTCTTCCTTTTTTATCCAAACAGTCTGATAATTGTTATTATTTTTTACAGTTTACGTAGGGTGATTTATGTGATTTCTTTCCAAACATAATGATCAACTTACGGACTACATAGGGTTAATTGGTCTAGTGTGTAAATATCATGTATGCAATGACGGTGTGATGTGTTCATGATCCTCGTACCTTTAGGCGTGTGTTCTGAGATGTACGATTGTCTTTTTTTATACAAAGACATGGGTCAAGGTCGTAAAACGAGAGAGGGGGGAAGGGCAATACATACATACAGACAGAAAGAGGCAGACACACAAACAGACGATATACAGACAGATACTGAAAGACAAACAGAGAGCGAGTGATATACATATGTGTGTGTGTGTTGTGTGTGTGTTGTGTGTGTGTATGTGTGTGTGTGTGTGTGTGTTTTGTGAATCTTAATAAAAAGCATTATAGGGAAATCAAATAGTATTCTTTTACTACATTAATCAAAAATTTTGAGGTTAACTCTACACCCTCTCTTTGTCTACTAATTATAAAATCGTAATAATCATACATAAGTTTTTATTGCCATTTCATTCCTTGGCCCCAATTGCCATTGTGTCTGACTAATTCCGCTGTTGTACCCAAAACCTCGAAGAAATAAGAGAAAAAGAAACAAAAAAAAACAGACATTGAACAGCTGGGATCATGGCATGTTGTTCTCGCCACGAATTTTCCCCAACCTCTTTCTGTGTGTGTGTGTGTGGCAGAATGAGAGCCACGGCTAGTCTGAAGAACGGTGGCGATAATCCTGCTACTCCCTTCCATCCATTGGATTGTGAACATTTAAACAGACCAACCATTAATAGATGATTATGATTATTTCCTCTATTAGTTCTAACACTAAATTGTGCTGTATTGATATACTTTTAAATCAAAATACGTAAATAAAACATTTCGGTGGTCCAGACATTTTTACAATTTAACAATCATATTTTAAATCTCGAATCAATATCAATTTCGAAATATGTATATATAAAATATATATATATATATAGATAATATACTATAATATATATATATATATATATATGTATATGTGTGTGTGTGTTGTGTGTTTTGGTGTGTGTGTGTGTTGGTGTTTTTTGGGTGTTTTGTGTGTGTGTGTGTGTGTGTGTGTGTGTGTGTGTGCGTGTGTGGCTTGCATGTATGTATATATATATATATATATATATATATATATATATATATAATATATATATATATATATATATATACATTTTATATATATATATATATATATATATATATATATATATATATAATGTGTATATATATATATATAATATTATATATATATATAATTATATATGAGGATCGCCGCGGCAGAAAGGGTACTAAGCGCCACCCAAGTTAAAGTGACGTTTTCTTTCTCATCACTGCTTCTGTTCCTGCTCTACATTATGGTTGAAAATATTACCCTTATTCCAACATCCCATACGGTCCAAAATCCCATTTTTTACAGGGGTAAAATTTTCATTATAAAATAATGAAATGTGATTTTCCCCTGCTTTAATGCTTGTTTTAGGTGTGTTTGAGGGCTTTCATTTGGTGTATAATACTTAAGTCTAGCTCTATTGTACAGCTATTAACACTTTCGAAAATTCCAAAACTTTAACCTCGTTTACTCGCAAATAATGATTTGGCGCTTAGTAACCTTTTGCCGCGGCGGCCCTCATATGTATGTATGTATGTGTGTGTATGTGTATGTGTATGTGTATGTAAATATATATATATATATATATATATGTATATATATAATATATATATAATATATATAAT
>NW_023648531.1:0-6779 GCF_015228065.2 Penaeus monodon | reverse complement strand
TGTTTTTTTTTTTTTTTTTTTTTTCGTTGTTTTTTGGGGGGGGATGAAAACCCCAACAAAAACACTTTGGATATCTTCCTATTCGCCAGCAACAGAATGCCCCCAAAAACCCCCCGGGCCCATCTTAAGTGCTCAAATAACCCAGCCTATTGGGTGACTTCTCAATTACCCTTTGCATTTTATGTTTCTTCTTTAGTTTTTAGCTATTAAATTATGCAAATCGCTAGATTAATTTTCATAGATATCGTCCGATGAAAAAAAGGGGGGGGCAGAACTTTTTTGATTTAGAGAAAAGCTTTTTTTCTCAGTAATTTCGACTGAAAGTGAAACGAACGTAAATTATGAATATTGTTGTTTTTGATAAAAAATTTTAAATATATATAAAAAAATATATATAAAATTTTAAACACAATATTATATAAAAAATAATTAAAAAATTTTAAATATAATATAAAATTACACCACCCCACCAAAACACACACATACCACACACAACACACAAAAACAACCACACACACACACAACAAATAAAAAAAAATATAATGAAAATAATGGTACATAGATATATATATATATATATAAATAGATAAAAAAATAATAAAAAAAAAAAATTATTAATAAAACACACCAACACACACACACCCCACACCATAAAAAAAAAAAAAATTAATTTTATTAATATAATATTTTATAAAACCCAAAACCCCCAAAAAAACTTTCAATTTTAAAATAATATATTTTATTTTAATAAAAATTTATATATTTTTTTGGGTGTTGTAGTGTGTGTGGGTGGTGTGTGGTGTGTTGTGTGGGGGGGGTTTAAAAAATATATAAATAAAATATATTATATATATATAATATAATAAAATTATATAATTAAAATCCTATAAAACACACAACACAACAAATACAATACACAATTAGAATAAAAATATAAAATTATAATAAAATATTATATATATATATATATAATATACATATATATATATAATAATAAAATTATATATACATTAAATATAATATATATATATATAATATATATATATATAATATATAAAATAATAATATATATATAATTGTGGTGTGTGTGTGGTGTGTTGTGTGTTGTGTGTGTGGTGTGTGGGTGTGTGTGTGTGTGTGTGTGTGTGTGTACACATGATAAAGAGACAGGAGAAAAAAGAGAGAGAGAAAAGAAAAAAGGACGCACAAAAAAAGAAACGAGCGCCGTGCCACAAAGCGGCGTCCCCTGCGTGTGCCCAATAGCACGTGTCCAATCTATGGACAGAATAGGGACGAGGGCGTGACAGAACACCGGGTGCTCCTCCCGCATGTCGGGGCAGAGCTTTAACATTTTCCTAATTTATTTTGACCCTTTCCCTACTAAGTTTTTGGGGATCGCTTTTTGAGTCATTCGTGTTAAGACATGTTTTGAAGGAAGAGAAAAGATCAGTTGAAAAGATGAAGGATAGTGTGAGTTTGCGTGCATGCACACGGCGAATATGCATCGAAGACACACTTTATACAAGGAGAAATTAATAAAATAATAAAATATATAATATATATATATATATATAATATAATAAAAAATATATAATTAAAGGTATAAAATATATAATATTATAATTTATTATTATATATATATGTTTTATATATAAAATTATAAAAAATTATAAAAATATATTAAGGTAATTTATTAAATAAATTATATATAATATAATATAATATATATAATATGTAAAAATATGTATATAATAAATATATAAATACATACACCACACACACAATACACACAAACCCACAACCACACACCACACCACCACACACACACACGCACACCGCAACAGCACACACCCCCCACCAACATATATATAACATACACACATATGTGTATAATAATAATAAATTAAATATATATATAATATAATTTATATATATTAAGTATGTATGTATTATATAATATTATTATAAATATATATATAAATATAATATATATTTTATATATATTATTATAATATAATATGTATGATTATGTATGATTAAAATTATATATATAAAATATATTGTGGGTGTGTGTGGTGTTGTGTGTGGTGTTTTGTGGTGTGGTTAGACATATTATTACATATATAAATGTATTATGTAATATATATGCAGACAGAACGCAGACATTTTTACGACGCGCGGCGGGGAAAAAAAAAACCCGGGATCACGAGGCAATCGAGGGAATTTCCGTCAAGGGAACAACGCCCCGGGCCCGGTGATCAAACCCCTCGAACTCAGATTCCCGTGTGACAATTTTGAGCCGTCTTAACCATCGGCCACCCGGCCTATTATTTATATATATTTAATATATATTATATAAAAATTTAATATATATATAACTACACACCATTCAGGGGGGGTGTTTCACGCGCATGGTGTGTGAAGCAAGGTGGGGAGCCTAGATAGTGTTAAGGCTTGCATCCCTTTCCCGCTTGCGGGTTTCCCCCCCTGGCCCCCCAGTCAAAAAAAAGGGAGCAGTTCTGCATAAGTCCCCCTGCCAGGTCACAGCCTCTCCATCATCAAGACTTCTGCAGTGCCTCCCGTGGCCACCCGGGGGTAACTGGGTACCTGCGGCCCCAGGCTAAATCTGTGGGGGATCTGGGGAGCAGCAGGAGGCCCCAGAGGTACGGAGTTATGGACACGTTGGTTTCGTCCCAACCCCTCCCCCCCCTAGCCACCTGGGGTAATGGGGGGGGGCTGGGGGGGGGGGCCCCTTGCCAGTCCCCCCCCCCAGAATGACCCCGGGCAGATCCAAAGTAAAGGGAAATGTGGGGGGGGGGGCCCCCACCCAGCAAGAAGGGGGGGCTGTGGGTCCCACTGGGGGGGCAATGTCGGGGTTTGCAGGATTAAACGAGAGTTAATGTCCCGCCTGTCCCCCCGGCAGGCGCCGACCCCCCCATAAAGCTTGGGGGGGGAAAAGCCCCTGGGGAACCCACGGTGGTTTAGGCGGCCCCCACAGCCTGCCGACCCCCTTATTTGGGGCTGTTTTGGCGGGGGGGGGCAGAGGGGGGGTGCCCCCGGAGTGACCACCCGGGGCAAAACCTCAGGGTTTTTCCCGGGGTAGGCGTTGGAACATTCGCCCTTTGGGGGCGGATGAGGGGTTTACCTTGCTATCACGGGAATGAAGCGACTGGGAGTTGGGTGGCTCCCCTCCAGAGGGAGAAGATGGTAGCGGAAAACGATCAGTGTGGGTGGTAACACCTACTACGGTTTTGGGGCCACAGCGATGGTCCCCACCTCAGGGTGTAGCCAAGCCATCTCCGGACTTCAGCCCGGGTAGCGACGTGACCCCCGGTTGAGAGGATCAGGGCATTGAGACTAAAAGCATGTTTTTTGGCCTTCCTTTTCGTTCCTTGATGATATAAAACCAGGAAAGAGGGTTTTTAGAAACCCGTTTGGGAGAGATTTCCCCCAACATTGCACCCCAAATGTGGACCGGCTGTGACCAAAAGCTGGAAGGATGTTGTGGGCCCCCCCATGGTCGGGAGCTATCCCAGCACGAGAAACCCTCCTTCTCCGGGATTTTTTGCTAGGTCCCAGAAAAAAAGGATCTCTGGCCGGGGTACCACGCTCCAACTCCATCGCTGGATTTGGTACAGCGATACGGGTAATGGGCCCAAGGGAGACGCCCCACATTCTTGTCAGAACCATGGGCGCTTGTACTCCCTGGGGGCCACTCAAAAAAACCCCCTCCCCCAGTGGCCACCCCAAGGTGTTCACTTTGGGCAGACTAAGGGAGGAGTGTTTCCGTGGGGGGTTTGCACGGCAGTCTCTGACCCCATTTACAGAAACCAGCAAACCCGACGGACCCAGTTGCTCTGTTTGGGGGTCCTTCAAGCGCGTAACCTCGAAGCAGCTCAGGGGCCATTTGGGGTAGCCCAAAAGGGCAAAGCGAAATACCATCTCCCCCGGAGACTTAGAGGCCATGAAGCGTGTACAAGGCCGGCTGAATGGGAAAAGTCTTTCTTTATTCCATGGGCGTAGGGCTTTGGACATGTGAGAAGGGAAAGGAACAGTCTTCAGGAATCTTGCAGAGGAGGGGCGAAGGCCCTTTTTGGTAAATGACCTTGCCCCACCTCCAAGCCCTGGAAAACTAAAAACCCCCAAACCCCCCCACAGATGACGCAGTCCCATCGAGATGGAAGATATCTCAGATAGTTGGGTTCGTGAACGTTGGGTGAGTATTTTTAAAAGGGACCCGGTGGACCCCAACAGTTAGCTTTGGGGCAAGCGATGTCGCAGTGCCTTGCGGGACCACCCATCAGCGAGGAACCCCCTACCCTAACAGAGGTTAGGCTGGCGATTCCAAGCTGAAGAGGGGAAAGCTGCAGGCTATGGATATCCCGTGAACTGCTAAAGGCTGGGGGTGAAACCATGGCTCGGGGCCTGCATACAGTCCTGACGCCATTTTGGGAGTCTGGTACCATTCCCCCCGGGGCCTGCGAGGGGTGTGGATCCGTTTGGAAGGGGAAAGGGATCGATGGGACGTAGAACTACCGTGGCATTTCAGCTCGCAACAGGGAAGGTTTTGCCCACATTCTTTGAAAAGGTCCTCAAACCCCCATGAGGCACCAAGACCGGAGGGAGTCTGGATTTACCTGGGAAGTCCACAATAGACCCTTTTTACTAGCGTTTTAGTAATTTTGGAACGCCCCGTGAGTTTGGCGTGGGTTTCTTGCAGCCTAATCGACCCAAGAAGGCGTTTGACTCGGTGATCGGGAATGCTAGGGAGATCTGGGCTCAGGGGAATTCGACACAGATTTTTGGGCCCGATAGCAAAACCTCTATATGGTATTGAAAGTGCTGAAAGTGGGGGGGGGGTATGCGAATTCTTCCCGTTAATTCAGGGGGAGGGAAGGGTTGTCCTTGCCCCAATTTTCAACACTTTTAGGGACGGATAAGGGGAGAGTATAGCCAAAATTTTGCGGAGCAAAAATGGGGCAAATTAAGGTTCAGACCTTGACTTTTCCCCACGATGTTGCATCCTATCTGAGTCCTTGGAGTTATTTTGGGGGGTCTTGATGATTTAGCAATGAGGCAAAGCCCCCAGGCCTAAGGTCTCCTGGACCCAAGACCAAGATTAGGACTTTGGGGGTGTTAGGGGAACCCTTCATCGATCCATGCTTGCGGCGAGGAGTTGAAGTCACAGAAAGTTTTACATACTTGGTAGATAGCCATATTCTGGGTTGTCAGCCAGGAATCAGAGAGGATTGGTCTGGAACAGGGGCCAGGACTCGATCAACAAGAGGTTTGGAGATGTCGGTACCTATGCAGAAGGGGCCAAGCTGGTGTCTTCAAAGGGCCCTTTATATTTCAGTTTTTCTTATGGAAGCGAAACCTGGGCGCCATCCCGTGCCTTGGGTTTTCCCCTTTATGCCTTTTTTTTTAAAAGTCCCTTCGCCCGGGTCATGGGGTACAGTTGGGAGGACCACGTGCCAACCGGCGGTTACACAGTTAGACTGGCTGGGACCTGTTACTTGCATAAACCGGGGTCGCCAACCAGGTATTGGCCCCCTACCGCCTCCTATGGACGACCCTGCCCCCTCGGTTGTCTCTCGCGAGACAAAACCCCGGGGGAGGAGACTTGTGGGAGTCCCAGGGGATCATGGTTGGGCGCTGACGAGACCCGTGCGAGGGAAAAAAAAGAGATGGGCCATGTGCCTGCCGGGACTCGCCTCGAGGGATCCTTGGTGGAAACGAAGGGTGGATGCGGCCCATGGCCCCCCCGGCGTTGCCCTTGATGATGGGTGATGATATATAAAACACACCACCACACACACACACACACACACAACCCACACACACACACACCCACACACACACACCACACCTACAGACACCACAGACCACCACACACACACACCCACACACACACACACACACACACACACCACACACACACACACACACACACACCTCTCACACCAAAACACACACACACAACCCCACAACACACACACATATATATATATATAATATATAAATATATATCCATATATATTTTATAATATATATATATATATAATATTTTATTATAAAATTTTTATAATATAAATACAACACCACACATAGACACACACACACATGATTATGAATAGAAATATAATAAAAAAAGATATATCTGTAATTATAGTTATACATATTAACATACATATTAAATTTCTTTTTATTGCGATTTGGCCAATCTCTTTTTCATTCACATACACGCACACGTCATAATAATGGTGATCCTGATAAGTATAACGATAATCCCAGAGTATCATCACTTTCCATCTATTATTCAAATTTTTCGATGCTTTTTTCTAAAGCTAAGATACGCACACACATAACATACCCACCCCACACACACACAAACACGCATACCACACAACACACAAACCACACACACTTTCATATATACATAAGTCCACACACACAAAACACACACACACACACACACCACACAAAACACACCACACCAAAACACACCACACACACACACACACACGCACACCACACACAAAAACACCCCCACACACACAAACCACAACACCACAAACACAACACACACCACAAAAACACACACACACACACACAACACACACACGCAAAAGCTAAAAGCATAAACCCAAAAAATATTGCAGAAATACACACATACAGAAGAAGTACACACAACATATCGTAACCCCAAACAAAAAAAACCCCCCCCCAAAACAAAAAAAACACAAAAAAAAAAATTAAATTTTTTTTAAAAAAAAATA
>NW_023648530.1:0-2500 GCF_015228065.2 Penaeus monodon | reverse complement strand
GTCTCTGATATTATTATTACGCACGTGCGTTCTGATGATGTTAGTGATGTTCGTGATGCTGACAATACGAATGAGGTCTCTGATATTATTATTACGCACGGCGGACCATCTGAAAACCGTGACGACAGTGACCGTAAAAATGACGCTGACGAAGATGCGAAGGAAACGGCTGATCTGTGGGACATCACTCAGAAAATGCTATCAGGTACGGATTATGCGTATAGTATCAATACGCGGAAAGCGCGCAAACAGATAAATAAAGAAGATAAAAACACAAATACGTAATGCAGTACAAGAAATATGGCAGACTAAAGAGTTTCATCAAACAGAAATTTGACCAATCAGTTAAACATAGGGTGTGATGGGGGACAAGAAAACAATTACTTTTCTTTCATGGAATATACGTGGTGTCAACCGTAGAATTAATGACTTGCTTTACTATATTCATAACAATAATGTTGACGTTATCTGTTTACAAGAGCCCTTCACATCAGTCACTAAAATAAAAACCGCCCCTAGAATTAGAGGCTACCACTCCTATACGAACACAGGAATGACAGGCCTATTGACTTATGTCAGTGACACCATACGCATAAGTTGGTGCAGAAATCTAATGACAATAATGTGCAGTATCAGCATTTACATATTCGAACAGCCTCTGGGTTTTTCTCTCTGTACATTTTATACGCAATGGTGTAGAAAGTTTCAGACTGATTCACTGCCCAATTTTCATAATCACGGCACAATATGCATGGGAGATTTTAATGTAGACATTATACATTTGGAGATAGTCAATGCAATGAAATGGCGAAGAGTTCCGACATTTTGTGAACAACAGATCTATGACAGTATATGATACAGACAGGCAAACTCACGCGGTGGGGGCAGGCTAGATTATGTAATAGGAAGGGATCCCTTGTGCATGGAAACGTCAGAAGCATGCTTGCAACAGAGCTAATCAGTGACCACTTTGCAATAGTACGAGATACGCTGTTGATAATACTCATCACCAAAACAAATAGGGTCAAAATTTCTATCCCCCTTACCTTGAGCATCACTTTAAATCACGTATCTATGACTGGTACAATGATTACACAGTAACAAGTGTTGATAAATTTTCCATGGACATGACAACAGTGGGCACTGATTACTACAACACTTGGGTCTGTCCAAAGAAAACCTTCAAGAACAGCAACTCACAACGCTGCAAACAACCTAAGGGGTCGGTGACCCTACATTATTAAGGGAACAAAAGCGAGTTCAGGAGCTTTATGATATCTACAAGCAGGATAATACCCGTGACAACCTTATTGAATTTCTTAAGCTAACAAAAACCTACGGAATTAAAAACTCATTTCAGAAATGAACACTTTGAACAGTTCCTACAAAGCATTAACAATAACACCTCAATGTTGGAGGTCTGGAAAAAAATTAATCGACTTTCAGGCAAACCAACTACACCCCGCAGTTCCATAGTCCTCTTGCACAAGCAGACATGCTCCTTAGTTAATGGGCTGGAGCGTCCAAATTGAGCTCACTTCCCACAAATATTCAGGATCACCTTAGTCAATCTAAAATTGCACGCAAATTTTTCCATTGAGATTGGATGTTCTGATACTGACCCCTCAGACTTTGCTGAGATCACTGAGTGGGAACTGAACAATGCACTGATCAAAGGAAAAGCGTCCGCCCCAGGTGAGGATGGAATTACCTATAGTGTCCTCCGCCTTATAGCTCAGGTACCTGGTAATCCCCTTTTGCACCTATACAGGTTAAGTTTGTCACAAGGTATTCTGCCTGGCCCCCTGGGCGCGCAGTCTAATCATCCCTATACCGAAATCAAAAACCCGATAAATACCCACCAATTTCATTAACCTCATGTGTATGCAAAGTTCTAGAAAGGATAATTTTGAACAGACTCAGGTACAGGTTACAAGGTAAATTATCTCACAGACTGTACGGATTTCTATCGGGACGTAGCACACAACATTGCTTTGCAGAGTACTTTTCACACTCTAATCCAGGGAAGCACACTGTTTTTCTTGACCTTAAGTCAGCTTTTGACATTGCAAACAGAGAAGTTATCCTAGAACAATTAGTAAGCTTTGGCATCCGGGGTAAAATATTGAACTGGATTAGAATGTATCTCTCGAACAGATCTGCAAGTGTCCTGTTTTAGGGGAGTGAGAAGTTCCACTTCACAGTCTTTTGAACTTGGGACGCCACAGGGAGGAGTTCTCAGCCCTATGCTGTTCAATGTCCTCATGCACAAGCTGGTTTGGGAGATATCCACTTGGGGATGGTGAATCCATTATATGCTATGCTGATGACATATGCGTCAGAGCATCATCACAAGTGAGGATGCAAATAATTCTCGACAGAATCACAGCAAAGGCACATGAGTGTGGATTAGTCATTTCCGCTGAGAAAACAATGGCTCCCAAACCCATGTATCATACCCCACCCCTTTTCCAAGGTGACCAGACTTGACATATGCCGT
>NW_023648528.1:0-6781 GCF_015228065.2 Penaeus monodon | reverse complement strand
GTGTGGTAAAGTCTGCTCTTACCACATTAGTGAATGATCGCCCACGAACCTGGCACCAATTTGTTCCGATTTTACGGCTGCAATAAATTGGGCTATTCACCGGACGACTGGAGAGAAACCCCTGTTATGCTAACAGGCCGCCATGCTAACTTCCAGATGGTCTCACCATAAGCCGTGTTTGATGAAAACATAAATTTGCAAGCACGTTTGCAAGAGGCCCGCCAAGCAGCTGTGAAAGCCTCAAAGGAAGCACTAAAGTCTATGGAAAAGCATACGCCCAAAGGAAAGAAGGTGGAATTCCAGCCGACTGAAGGTCTTGGTGTGGTACTTTGAGCACAGCACAGATGGGCGGTCTACCTCCTCTCACTAGGAAATGGAGAGGTCCTGCCAGGATTACGAGACGACTAGGTCCGGTTGCTTTTGAGATTGAAGACCTTTCGAACCAGAAGTCCATTAAAAGCCCACCTGAATCCCTGAAGGCTTATCATCCACCGGCAGAACTGTCATATGGCACGAGTGACATGATGGAGAAGAGGATAAAGAAAAGAATGATCCGAACCCCAAACCCAGATGCCCCTTTGGGGTTGCTGTGCTGACCTCTCTGGTGATGGAGCCAGGGTTTGATGCCGATAGGCGTGACTGCCGAACACGCGACCCTCAAGAAACCCGTACCCAGATTGAGAAAGATGATGCCAGCACTAACCCCTTTTTTGTATTGTTTGTATTGTCTGTTTATGATTTAATGTGCAAGACACGTTCAGCTGTTTGCACTATGTTATCTTTTTGAGGCAAGAAAACGGGCTCAGGCCAACCTTTCTTCTGTTTCAGGTTGTCTCCGCTTTCTGCTTCGACCCAGGGTTAGGGGAGGATTGTGGAGGTTCTTCAAACCTCGCCTCAAGAGACACAGCAGAATCCAGAGGGGGTGTCCAGATCTCCTTTTATTTTATTAGCGTTTTACCCCTGCTCACTTTTAGTTAATTTTTCCCTTTTTTTTACCTCTTTTCTTAGTCGTGTGTATCACTTTTTCTTTTTTTTTTTTCGTTCTCTTAAGTAATGATTGATGTCTTTTATTGTTTTAGTTCTTAAAGGTTGCCTCCGTACTATTTTATTTATGTTTTTAATATTTTTATCTCATTTTTATTGTTTCTTTTTTAAATTAAAATTTATTTTTCGTATTCTTATTTTAGCTTTTTATTCGATTTATAGACGAGCATGACGGGGTTTTGTCCTTTTTATATTGTAAACTTGTCTTTTTTTTGTATTATTTGTATTTTGATTTTTATGATTTTACCATATAATGTTTTTATTCATGTTTTACGTTACTGACATCGTCTTTTTAGCTTTTTAGCGATGTCAATGACGTCAGTACTTTTTAATAAGCTTTATTTTCAATGGTTTTAATTATTTGTCTTAGCCTTTAAATTTTTTATCTTCTGTTAATTTGTACATACATGTATTTTTCATATTTTATATTTTATTATTGAATTTGTAAAGAAGCAGGACGTCACAATGTCACTGCGTCCGTGTATAAATAGGGAACCCAAAACAAAAAAGGAGATCTATCTGAAACTGTTTTTTTCCCCCCCTTGGTTTTATTCACCCTGAGACTTCACAAAAAAAGGTTGTACTGAGCAGTTCCGTTACTTGCCTAGGTCTTTGCTGACGTTGCCTTTTTTTTTTTTATTATTTTTCTTTGTTTTAAGTGCTTTGATGTTTTTACCCCAAAGCCCTTCGGGTTCGGCTTTTCCCCATTCTTTCTTTTAAACCTTCATCCCCTTTTAAGTCAGTAGTAAAATTTTTTTATTTTTTTTTAAGTTCCCGTAACTTTCTTTTTCTTATCCTTTTTTTAGTAATTAACGTAATTTTAGTATGTGTTTTTTTTTTACATTTTACCCTTTAAGCTTTTTTTATCTTCATACTTTTAAGTTCTTTTTATTTGTCAGTTTTAAATAAGGCTACCCCCAAAAAGGACTTGGGATCATATTTCTCCGCTCAGGTACTTAAAACCCTGCTGGGCCCGGGGTCACTCCCCGCTACCATTTTTCAGGCCCAGGACCCGTATCAAGTTTTCAGGGGGGTGAACGGGACCCTTATTTGCGTCCCCAAGCCCTTCTCGCTTAAAAAGAGAGGGTTCAGCTCGCTTCATGAGGCGGGGGTTTAAAATCGGGTCCCATTAGGACCAAAAACCATCCTTACAATTATATATATATAATATATATATAAATTATATTATTTTTTTATATATATATTTTTGTTTTTTGTTTTTTTTTTTTATATATATAAAAATTTTATAATATATAAATTTTTTATATTTTTTTATATTTTAAAATAATTATAATATATAAAAAAAATTAAATTACAACCAAGGGTTTTTGGTTTCTATATTATTAAATTAATATAATATTATATATATTATATATATATATATTATATATATATATATATTAAAAATATATATATATATATATATATATTATATTAATATATATATAATTTATTTTTTATATATTATATATTATATATTATATTAATTTTTATATTATATATAATTATATATTATTTTAAAATAAAACCTTTTTTTATTTTTAAATATATAATTATATTTATATAATAAATTAAAAAAAATATATCTTTTTTTTAAATTTTTTTTTTATTATATATATTATTTTAAATATATATATATTTTTAAAATATTATAATTAATATATATATTATATATATTATATATATATATATATATATATATATATAATATATAATATGTATAAAAATACTAGATAATAATATATATATAAATTAATATCATATATTAATTTTATATATATTATATATATATTGTAAGGAGTTGTTGGTCCGTAATGGGAGCCCATTTTAACCCCAGCCTCTGAAGCGAGCTGAAGCCTCTCGTAAAGCGAGAACGGCTTAGGGACGAAAATAAGGGCCCCGTTCACTCCCCTGAACAACTTGATACGGGTCCTGGGCCTGTAAAATGGGTAGCGGGCAGTGACCCAGGATCCTACGCAGGCTTGAAATGTACCCTGAGCGGAGAAATATGATCCGAAGTCCTTGTGGCTCAGCCTATCATTTAAAACATGACAAATAAAAGAACTTAAAAGATACTGAAATGATAAAACTGCTTAAGGCATAAAATGTAAAACAAGAACACATACTAAAATTACTTTATTTACAAAAATAAAGGATAAAAAAAGAAAGTTACGGTAATTTAAAAAAAATAAAAAAAATATTGACTACTAGACTTAAAAGGGGACTGAAGGTTTAAAAAGAAACGAAGTGGTAAGAGCCGAATCCTGAAGGGCTTCGGCGTAAAATACATCTAAAGCACATTAAAACAATGAAAACAAAAAAAACAAAACATAAAAGACAACGTCCAGCAAATAAACTAGGCAAGTAACGGGAAGTCTGCTCAGTACAACCTTTGTTCTGCTGACGTCTCAGGCTGAAGTTAAATCCAGAGGGGGTGACACAACACAGTTTCAGATAGATCTCTCTTTATTGTTCCAGGTTCCGTATTTATACACGGACGTCACGTGACATTGTGACGTCACTGCCTTCATTTTAACAAAATTCAATAATAAACATAATTAAAATATGAAAAATACATGGTATGTACAAAATTAAACAGAATGATAAAAAGTTAAAAGGCTAAGACAAATAATTAAAACCATTGAAAATAAAGCTTATTAAAAAGTACTGACGTCATTGACATCGCAAAAAAAGCTAAAAAGACGATGTCAGTAACGTAAAACATGAATAAAAACATTTATAGGGTAAAATCATAAAAATCAAAATACAAATAATACAATAAAAAGACAAGTTTACAATATAAAAAGGACAAACCCCGTCATGCTCGTCTATAAATCGAATAAAAAGCTAAAATAAGAATACGAAAAATAAATTTTAATTTAAAAAGAACAATAAAAATGAGATCAAAAGATTAAAAACACTAAATAAAATAGTACGGAGGAAACCCTTTTAAAGAACTAAAACAATAAAAGACTCAATCATTACTTAAGAAACGAAATAAAACACAGAAAACGTGATACACTCGACTTAGAAAAGAGGTAAAATAAAGGAAACTTAACTAAAAGGGGAGCAGGGTAAAACGCTAATGAAAATAAAAAGGAGATCTGGACACCCCATCTGGATTCTGCTGTGTCCTCTTGAGGCGAGGTTTGAAGAACCTCCACAATCCTCCATAACCAGGGGTCGAAGCAGAAAGCGGAGACACCTGAAACAGAAGAAAGTTGGCCTGAGCCCCGTTACTTGCCTCAATAGACTAACATAGTGCAAACAGCTGAAAAGTGTCTTGCACATTAAATCATAACAGACAATACAAAAAATACAAAAGGAGTTAGTGCTGCATCATCTGCTCATCTGGGTACGGGTTTTTTTGAGGGTCGCGTGTCTCGGCAGTCACGCCTATCGGCATCAAAAACCCCCGGCTCCATCACCAGAGAGGTCAGCACAGCAACCCAAGGGTCATCTGGGTTTTTCGGTTCGGATCATCTCTATCTTCATCCTCTTCTCCATCACTGTCACTCGTGCCATATGACAGTTCTGCCGGTGGATGATAAGCCTTCAGGTGATTCAGGTGGGCTTTTAACTGGACTTCTGTTTCAGGTCTTCAATCTCAAAAGCAACCGGACCTAGTCGTCTCGTAATCCTGGCAGGACCTCTCCATTTCCTAGTGAGAGGAGGTAGACCGCCCCTCTTGTGCCTGTGCTCAAAGTACCACACCAATGCACCTTCAGTCGGCTGGAATTCCACCTTCTTTCCTTTGTCGTACTGCTTTCCATAGACTTTATGTGCTTCCTTTTAGGCTTTCACAGCTGCTTGGCGGGCCTCTTGCAAACGTGCTTGCAAATTTATGTTTTCATCAAACACGGCTTCATTGTGAGACCCAAACTGGAAGTTAGCATGGCGGCCTGTTTAGCAATAAAAGGGGTTGCTCTCCAGTCGTCGGTGAATAGCCGAATTGATCTGCAGCCGTAACTCAGGAACAAATTGGTGCCAGGTTCGTGGGGGATCATTCACTAATGTGGTAAGAGCAGACTTCACCACACGATTTGTACGCTCAATCATTCCATTTGCTTGAGGATGGTAGCGAATGGTGTAGTGGTTGTGGCGTGTATTAAATTTATGAGTTTTCCCGGAACATGTTACTTTCAAACTGGACTCCATTGTTGGTTCTGGATAACCCTAGGAGGCAAAGAGGGTTATCCAATGGTCCAGAAAGGCTCGGTGGACAGTGGCAGCAGTAATTTTCCTCAGCGGTATGATCTGCAAATACCGTGAATGCTGGTCTATGATGGATAATGCCCAGCGGACTGGAATGCTAGGCCCAAAGTCCATAATGTCCATCAAAACTCGTTCCAATGGAAATCTAGCCAAAGGTGTGTCAGCCATAGGGGAACTTTCTTCTGTTCACCTCTAGATTGTTGGCAAATCTCACAACACTCACATAAAGTTTTACATCTTTCAGCATGTTTGGCAGTAGAACATTGACTTGCATTTTGAAATGTTTTGATGGATACCGGGTGGGGGGCTAGTGGAGGCAGGTGCGATGCTTTTAAAAGCGGGGTTTCGGAGAGTGACTGGAACCCCTAGTTGGTAAGTAACGATCTGGTAGGTGCTTCAACCGATAGAGAACACCTTCCTTCACTCAAAATCAGCAAGAGGAAGAGGAAGTTTCTTTTTTGGTACATTTCCCCCTTGCAGATAAATGTAAATCTCGCAAGCTAGGAAACTGCTTTCTGTTCTTCTGCTAGGTTTTCAGGTGAGAGCTCTGTGATTGTCAGCTTTGCAACTTGTCTGGACAGTAAATCTGGGGCTTTATTGTGGACCCTCTTTGTAAACGTATGTTAAAAAGTAAAAGACAAGGGGGTGGGCAAACCTCGTCCCTTCTTTGGGGACTTAGTTTTTTCCGCTGAACACATATACCAAGGGGCGGTGGTCGGTGTACACTGTGAAGCGCCTTCCTACAGATACGAATCAAAAGTTCGGACTCCTTCCACAACCCCTAGGGCCTCCAAGTTAATGCTGGATAGCGAGTCTCTGCATCCCCGGAGCTTCCTGCTAAAATAAGCCCAAAGCATGTGGTGGTATGGTCGTCATCCCTTTGCATGAGACAGGCTCCCAATGCGATGCTAGAGGCATCAGTGTGAAAACTCGAATTCCTTGGAGAAGTCAGGCTGGCGTAAGACGGAGCAGAGATCAGCTTATCTTTCAAAGTTTTAAATGCTGCTTGTTGTTCAGGTCCCCAGTCCAAGCTTGTCTTTCTTCAGCAACAGATGTAATGGAGATGCAGGGTCGCATATCCAGGAACATGCTTCCTGAAAAATCCCTGTTGCTCCCAGGAAACGTCCAACTTCTCTAACTGTTTTGTGGTGAGGTGTGTTAGAGATAGCCAACACTTATCTCTGTTTGGGGAGACTCATCAGGTGAAATCGTAAAACCGAGGAAGTCTATGGTTGTCGCAGCAAAAATGACACTTCTCCATGTTAAGCTTAGGCCAGCCAATGAGAGCAACTGTAAAGTCTCATCAAGGTGTTGGAGGTGCTGGTCAAAGCTGTGGCTGTAGATGATGGGCGTCATCTAGGTAGGCTAGGGTATGACGTCCCAGTACTGATGATAGGACGACATTCATTGTTCTCTTGGAATGTGGTTGGAGCTGTTGATAACCCCAAAGGAAGACGGCCAGAACTGGAAGAAATCGGTAGCCATCTGAAAATGCCGTTTTGGCCGGCGGGTTCTTCCCTTC
>NW_023648527.1:0-33695 GCF_015228065.2 Penaeus monodon | reverse complement strand
CTTTTTTTAAAAAATTCATTATAATTCATATCTAAATACCTCATTTTATCATTTTTGGCAATAATTATCATCACATTATTGCAATTTTTCATAAATTTTATCTGCAATTATTAGTTTATTATATATTTTTAAAAATTTTAAATAACACAATATAATTTTAGAAATAACAATAATAATATAACAATAATAATTTTAAATATTATTATATCTTTATTAATAGTATTTATTAGTAATTATTAGTTATATAATTATTTTTGCAATTATACTACAGTACAAAAAAGATAATAATAATAATAACAATAATAATACAAAAACAAGATATAACACTGCATATTATTATTATACTTATACTTATATTATTATGTTATTATTACAATATAATAGATTTTTTTGGCAATAATACTAATAATTAATGAAATAAAATAATAATATAATAGATAATAATAATTAATAAATAATAATAATAATTAATAATAATAATATAATTAAAAAATAAAATAATAATATTTTTAATAATATTAAAATGTTATCAAAATTCTCTTTATTCTCACTTTTATCATCATTATGTTATGATTAATTACAATTCGGGTAATTTTTATATTATTACCCAATAATTGCCGAAATCACCAAAGAAATCGAAAAAAACGTCATTTTGGAATTCTCTTAAGCTTATTTCGCTAGATTTTGCCGCTTTTCATTTTGGAAATTTTTTCTTATACCTTTTAAAATAATAAAACCAATTCGTTATTCATCATCATTATCTGTTGATTGCTTTTATTTATCGAATCATTCATTATCTTTTCATCATTATATCAATCATTTATTATGCAATATTATCATATTATTGCATATTATCTTATATTCATTATAGTTATATATATTTTGCAATAATACTAATAACCCAACAATATAATGTATACATAATATAAAATAATACTTTATAATATTTTTATATCATTATCTAATAGATCGTTATTACAGTAATATTACTGTTATAATAATTATTTTTGCAATTACTACCAGTTACAAATAATAATATATGATGATAATAACAAATAATAATACTAATAACAATATTATAATCACTAGCTATTATTATTATTAACTTATACTATTATTATTATGTTAGATACAGATATAATAGATTTGTTTGGCCATAATACTAATAATTTAAGATAATAGTAATAATAATAAATAATAATAATAATAATAATAATAATATAATCAAACCAGAAATATTAATAATAATAATAATAATAATAATAATACAATATTTTAATAATATTCAAATGTTATCAAAATTCTCTTGTATTCTCCCTTTTATCATCATTTGTATGCATTAATACAATTCTGGTAATATTATCCTATTACCTAATAATTGCCCGAAAATACCAAAGAAATCGAAAAAAAAAGCTCATTTTGGAGTATACTTCATCATAAGGCATATTTCGCCTAGATTTTGCCGCTTTTCGACTTTGGGGAATGTTTTCTTATACCTTTGTTATATTATATTGGAACAATTCAGTTATTATCATCATCATTATCATGATATTCATCAGTTATATCGTGATCATCATCATTATCATCATTATCATCTTATTCATCATCATTATCATATTATTGCAATTATTATCATCATTATGCAAATTGTTATCAGTATTATGCAATTATTGGAGTATAGTATATATTTTTGCAAATACTAATAACCCACAACATAATAAATGTTAAATAACAATAATAAAACAATAATAAAAACGATTTTATAATTATATTTATCATTATCTTAATTAGTATCGTTATACAGAATAGTTACTGTATAAATTATTTTTGCAATTTACGACCAGTACAACTAATAACTAATGATGAGAATAAAAATAATCATACTAAGAACAATATTATAATCACTAGCATTATTATATTCTACTTATACTTATTATTATGATTTGTTATATTACAGATATAATAGTGTTTTTGGCAATAATATAATAAGTAAGATAATAGTACTAAAATAATAATAATTATAATAATAGATAAGAGTAATAGTAATATAGAAATAATAATAATAATAATAATAAGAATAATAAGAATAATAATACTATTGCAATAATATTCAAATGTACCCAAAATCTCTGTTATTCTCACTTATCATCATTATTGTTATGAATTAATACAATTCTGGGTAATATTACATTATTACCCTATAATTGCCGAAACACCAAAGAAATCGAAAAAACGTCATTTTGGAGTTATACTCTCATAAGGCATATTTCGCGAGATTTTGCCGCCCTTTCGACTTTGGGAATGGTTTTTCTTATACCACTTTTAGATTATATATGGACACCAATTTCCTGTTATATTCATCATCATATCAGATTATCATCATATTATCGTTATCACCTCATTCATCATTATCATCATTATCATAATCATTATTCATCCTTATGCAATTAGTATCATTCATTATTGGGCAATGTTATCAATATTATGCCAATTATTGGAGTTATAGTATATATTTTCTTCAATAATACTAATAAACCACAACAATAATAATAGTAATAACAATAATAATAACAATAATAACGATGTTTATAATTATTATTATAGCATTATCTTAATTAGTCTCGTATTACAGTAATATTAATGTGATTAATAATTATTTGCAATATACTACCAGGTACAACTAATATAATGATGATAATAACAAGCATAATACTAATAACATATTATAACACTAGCATTATTATGTATTATACTTATACTTATTAGTATTAGTGTATTATACAGATATATAATAGATTTTGGCAATTAATATAATAATTAAGATACTAGGAATAATAAATATAAGAATAATAATAATAAATAATAATATAATAATAATAAATAATAAGAATAATAATAAATAATATAATAATATTTTTAATAATATCAAAGTTATGCAAAATTCTCTTTATTCTCACTTTTATTCATTCATATGTTATGATTAATACAATTCTGGTCAATTATTATCATTATTACCCGAATATGCCGAAATCACCAAAGAGAAATCGAAAAAACGTCATTTTGGGAGTATACTCTCATAGGCTATATTCGCTAGATTGTCAGCTTTCGACTTTTGGGAATGGTTTTCTTATACCTTTTTTATCTTATATATGGAACCACCAATGCCTGTTATATCATCACATTATCATGATTATAACCATTATATCGTTATCATCATTCACCTATCATCATTATATCAGTATCACAATCATTATTCATCATTATGCAATTATTATCATCCCATTATTGCAATTTGTTATTCATTATTATTGCAATTATATGGAGTTTAAGTATATATTTTGCAATAATTACTAATAACCCACAAATAATCATAATAAGAATCACAATAATAATAACAATAATAACGATTTTAGCATTATTATTTATTATTCAATATCTAATAGTATCGTATTACAGTAATAGTACGGTATAATAATTATTTTGCAATTATACTACCAGTACAAAATAAAATAATGATGATAATAACAAAATAATAATACTATAACAATATTAATAATCACTAGATATGATTATTAGTACTTATACTATTATTATTATTGTTATTATTACAGATATAATAGATTTTTGGCATAATCGTAATAATTAAGATAATTAGTAATTAATATAATAATAATAATAATAATAATAATAAGAAATATAATAATAATAATAATAATAATAATAATAATAATAATAATAATAATAATTTTAATAATATTCAAATGTATCAAAATTCTCTTTATTCTCACTTTTATCATCATTATTGTTATGATTAATACAATTCTGGTAATTATTATCATTATTACCCTAATAATTGCCGAAATCACAAAGAAATCGAAAAAAAACGTCATTTGGAGTATACTCTCAAAAGGTATATTTCGCTAGATTTTGCCGCTTTTTCGACTTTGGGAATGTTTTCTTATACCTTTTTTATATTATATATGGACACAATTCCTCTTATTATCATCATCGTTATCATGATTATCATCATTATTATCGTTATCATCATCATTATCATCATTATCATCATTATCATCATCATTATCATCATTATTGCAATTGTTATCATTATTATTGCAATTATTGGAGTTATAGTATATATTTTTGCAATAATACTAATAACCACAACAATAATAATAGTAATAACAATAATAATAACAATAATAACGATTTTATAATAATTATTTATATCATTATCTTAATTAGTATCGTTATTACTGTTATTATTACAGATATAATAGATTTTTGGCAATTATACTAATAATTAAGATAATATAATAATAATAATAATAATAATAATAATAAAATAATAATAAAATAATAATAATAAAATAATAATAATAATAATAATAATTTAATAATATCAAATGTTATCAAAATTCTCTTTATCTCACTTTTATCATCATTATTGTTATGATTAATACAATTCTGGTAATTATTATCATTATTACCCTAATAATTGCCGAAATCACCAAAGAAATCGAAAAAACGTCATTTTGGAGTATACTCTCAAAAGGCTATATTTCGCTAGATTTTGCCGCTTTTCGACTTTTGGGAATGTTTTTCTTATACCTTTTTATATTATATATGGACACAATTCCTCTTATTATCATCATCGTTATCATGATTATCATCATTATTATCGTTATCATCATCATTATCATCATTATCATCATTATCATCATCATTATCATCATTATTGCAATTATTATCATCATTATTGCAATTGTTATCATTATTATTGCAATTATTGGAGTTATAGTATATATTTTTGCAATAATACTAATAACCACAACAATAATAATAGTAATAACAATAATAATAACAATAATATTAGTAAATAAAATATTATAACCACTATCATTAGTATTATTATAATTGATTATTATTATTATTGTTATTATTACAGATAAATAGATTTTTGGCAATTATACTAATAATACGATAATCGTAATAATAATAATAATAATAATAAAATAATAATAATAATAATAATAATAATAATAATAATAATATAAATTTTAATAATTTCAAATTTTATAAAAATTCTCTTATTCTCACTGTTATCATCATTATTGTTATGATTAATACAATTATGGATTATTATCATATACCATAATAATTGCCGAATCACCAAAGGAAATCCCCCTCAAAAACCGTCATTTTGGGAGTATAATCTCAAAGGCTATATTTCGCAGATTTTGCCGCTTTTTTCGACTTTTTGGGAATGTTTTTCTATATACCTTTTTTATATTATTAATGGACACAATTTCCTCTTATTATCATCATCGTTATCATGATTATACATACATTATACGTTATTCATCATCATTACATCATTATCATCATTATCATCATCATATCACACTATTGCAATTTTATCATTCATTATTGCAATTGTTATCATTATTATTGCAATTATGGAGTTATAGTATATATTTTGCAATAATACTAATAACCCACAACAATAATAATAGAATAAACAATAATAATAACAATAATAACGATGTTTAATATTATTATATCATTATCTAAGTAGTATCGTTATTACTGTAATTTATACTGTTATAATAATTATTTTGCAATTATCATACCATACAACTAGATAATAATGATAATAATAACAATAATAATACTATAATAACAATATTATAACCACTAGCATTATTATTATTATACTTATAATTATTATTATTATTTGTTATTATTAAAGATATTAATAGATTTTTTGGCAATTATACAATAATTAAGATAATAGTAATAATAATAATGATATAATAATAATAACAATAGATTCATAATAATCATAATAATAATAATTAATAAAATATAATTTTACTATATTCAAAATGTTACAAAATTCTCTTTAATTCCTCACTTTTATCATCATATTGTTATGATTAATACAAATTCTGGTAATTATTATCATATTACCCTAATAATTGCCGAAACACAAAGAAATCGAAAAAAACGTCATTTTGGAGTATACTCCTCAAAAGGTATATTCGCTAGATTTTGCCGCTTTTCGAGTTTGGTGAATGTTTTTTTTATACCTTTGTATATTATAATGGACACAATTCCTCCTCAATTATATCATCGTTATCATGATATCATCATTATTATCGTTATCATCATCATTATCATCATTATCATCATTATCAATCATCATCTATCATCATTATGCAATTAGTATCATATGATCTGCAATTGCATCATATTATTGCAATTATTGGAGTTATAGTATATATTTGGCAATAATACTAATAACCACAACAATAATAATAGTAATAAACAAATAATAATAACAATAATAACGATTTTATTAGAATTATTTATATTTCATTACTTAATTAGTATCGTTTTACTGTAATTATTTACTGTTATAATAATTATTTTTGCAATTATACTACCAGTACAAATAATATAATGATAATAATAACAATAGAATACTAATAACAATAGTATAACACGAGCATATTATTATTATATGTAATTACTTATTATTATTATTGTTTATATTACAGAATATAATAGATTTTTTGGCAATTATACTAATAATTAGGATATAGTAGTAATAATAAATAATAATAATAATAATAATAATAATATAATAATAATAATAATAAAATAATAATAATAATAATAATTTTAATAATATTAAATGTTATCAAAATTTCTTTATTCTCACTTTATCATCATATGCTTATGATTAATTACAATTTGGTATATCTATTATCATTATTACCCTAAGATTGCCGTAAAAATCACCAAGAAATCGAAAAAGTCATTTGGAGTATACTCTCCAAAAAGGCTAATTTCGCTAGATTTTGCCGCTTTTTCGACTTTGGAAGTTTTCTTATACCTTCGTTATATTATATATGGACACAATTCCTCTGATTTATCATCATCCGTTATCTGATTATCATCATTATTATCGTTATCATATCCAATATCATCATTACATCATCATTATCATCATTATTGCAAGTATTATCATCATTATTGCAATTGTTATCAATTATTATTGCAATTATTGGAAGTTATCGTATAGATTTTTTGCACAATACTAATACCACAACCAATAATAATAGTAATAACACTATAATAACAATAATAACTATTTTATATAATTATTTATTATTATCTTAATTAGTATCGTTATGTACGTACTTATTACTGTTGTAATAAGTATTTTTGCTAATTATACTACCAGTACAAATAATAATATGATAATAATAACAATAATAATACTAATAACAATATTATACCACTAGATTATTATTATATACTTTATACTTATGATTATATTGTTATTATACAGATATAATAGATTTTGGCAATTATACTAATAAGTAAGATAATAGTAATAAAATATAATTACTAATAATAATAATATATAATAATAATAATAATTCAAATATAATAATAATATAAATATTAATAATATTTCAAATGTTCTCAAAATTCTCTTTATTCTCACTTTATCACATTATTGTTATGATAATACAATTCTGGTAATTATTATCATTATTACCCTAATAATTGCCGAAATCACCCAAAGAAATCGAAAAAACTTCATTTGAGTATACTCTCAAAAGGCTATATTTCGGCTAGATTTTGACGCTTTTTTTTTTTCGACTTTCGGGAATGTTTTTCTTATACCTTTTATCTTATATATGTGACACCAATTCCTCTTATATCATCATAGTATCATGATTTTCTCATCATTATTATCGTATCATCATCTTATCATCATTATCATCAAATCATCATTCAATTATCATCATTATTGCAATTATTATATCATTATGGCAATTGTTTATCATTATTATTGCAATGAGAGGAGTTATAGTATATATTTTTGCAATAATACTAATAAACCACAACAATAATAATAGTAATAACAATAATAAAACAATAATAACGATTTATAATAATATTTATATCATTATCTTAATGTAGTATCGTTATTAGTGTAATTATTACTGTTATAATAATTATGTTTGCAAATTATTATACCAGTACAAATATAATAAGGATAATAATAACAATAATAATATAATAACAATATTATAAAACCACTAGCATTATTATTATTATACTATACTTATTATTATTATTGTTATTATTTACAGCTATAATAGATTTTTGGCAATTATATTAATAATTAAAGGATAAGAGTAATAATAATAATAATTAATAATAATAATAATAATAATAATAATAAATAATAATAAAATAATAATTAATAATAATATAATTTTAATAATATCTCAAACATGTTATCAAAATTCTCTTATTCTCACTTTTATCATCATTATTTATGATTAATACAATTATGGTAATATTATCATTATTACCAGAGATAATTGCCGAATCACCAAAGAAATCGAAAAACGTCATTGTGAGGATACTCTCAAAAGCGTATATTTCGCTAGATTTTTGCGCTTTTTTCGGAATTTTGGGGAATGTTTTTCTTATACCTTTTTTCTATATATATATGGACACAATTCATCTTATTATCATCATCGTTAATCATGATTATAATCATGTTTATCGTATCATCATCATTATATCGTATCATCATTATCATCATTCATTATAATCATTATTGCAATTATTATCATACAATTATTGCAATTGTTATCATATTATTGCAATTATGGCAGTTATAGTATATATTTTTGCAATCATACTAATAACCACAACAATAATAATAGTAATAACAATAATAATAACAATAATAACTGATTTTATAATAATTATTTTATATCATTATCTTAATTAGTATCGTATTACTGTAATTATTACTGTTATAATAATTATTTTGCAATTATACTACCAGTACAAATAATAATAATGATAATAATAACAATAAAATACACAATAACAATATTATAACCCTAGCATTACCTTATTATTACTTATCACTTATTATTATTACTTGTTATTATTACATATATAATATTATTTTTTGCAATTATACTAATAATTAAGATAATAGTAATAATAATAATAATAATAATAATAAATAATAATAATAATAAATACTCAATAATAATAATAATATAATATATAATAAATTTATATATTCAAATTATCAAAATCTCTTTATCTCAATTTTATATCATTATTGTTAGATTAATACATTCTGGTAATTATTATCAGTATAACATAATAATTGCGAAATCACCAAAGAAATCGAAAAACGTCATTTTTGAGATACTCCTAAAAGGCTATATTCGCTAGATTTATGCCGCTTTTTCGGACTTTGGGATGTTTTTCTTATCCTTTTTTCTATTATATATGGACACAATTCCTCTTATTATCATCCGTTATCATGATTATCATTCTTATTATCGTTATCATCATCATTATCATCATTATCATCATTATCATCATCATTATCTCATTATTGCAATTATTATCCATCTTATTGCAATGTTATCATATTATTTGCAATTATGGAGTTATAAGTATATATTTTTGCAATAATACATAATAACAACAACAATAATAATAGTAATCACAATAAATAATAACAATAATACGATTTTATAAAATATTTATATCATTATTTTAATAGTATCGTTATTACTAATTATTACTGTTATAATAATTATTTTGCAATTATACTACAGTACAAATAATAATAATGATAATAATAACAATAATAATACTAATAACAATATATAACCACTAGCATTATTATTATTATACTTATACTTATTACTATTATTGTTATATTACAGATATAATAGATTTTTTGGCAATTATTATAAATAATAAGATAATAGTTAATAAAAGAATAATAATATATAATAATAATAATAATAATAATTAATATAAAATATTAAAATAATATTAATAATTTTAAATAATATCAAATGTTATCAAAATTCTTGATTCTCACTTGTATCATCATTATTGTTATGATTAAATACAATTCTGGTAATTATTATCATTTTATTAACTAATTAATTGACGAAACTCACAAAGAAATCGAAAAAAAAACGTCATTTTGGAGATACGCTCAAAAGCTATATTTTCCCCCGTGCTAGATTTGCGCTTTCGACTTTTCGGGAATGTTTTTCTTATACTTTTTTATATTGAATATGGACACAATGCCTCTTATTATCATTCATCGTTATCATGATTATCATCATTATTACTCTTATAACATCATTCTCATCATTATTCATTCATTATCATCATCATTATCATCATATTGCAATTATTAGCATATATATTGCAATTGTTATCATTTATTTATGCAATTATTGGAGTTATAGTATAGATTTTTGCAATAATACTAATAACCACAACAAAATAATAGTAATAACAATAATAATAAACAAAATACGATTTTAGACTAATATTTATATCATTATCTTAATTAGTATCGTAGTACTGTAATTATTACTGTTATAATAATTATTTTGCAACTTATACCTACAGTACAAATAATAATAATGATAATGTAATAACAATAGAATACTAATAACAAATATATAACCACTAGCATTATTATTATTAACTTATATATATTATTATAATTGTTATATATTACAGATATATGATTTTGGCAATATATTAATAATTAAATATAATAATAATAATAATAATAATAATAATAATAAAATAATAAATAATAATAATAATAATAATAATACATATATTTTATAATATTCAAATGTATCAAAATTCTCTTATTCTACACTTTATCATATTATTTATGATTAATACAATTTGGTAAATTATTATATTATAACTAATAATGCCTGAAATCCAAAGAAAATCAGAAAAAAAGTCAAATTATTAAAGGATTTAATATCTCAAAAGCATATTTCGTAGTTATTTTGCACAATGTTTTGATAATTCGACTTTTGGGAATTATTTTTATTTACCTTTTTATATTATATATGGACAACAATTCCTTTATTATCATCATCTTATCAGATTATCATCATTGATTATCGTTATCATATCATTATGCATTCATCTATTATAACTCATTATCATCATTATTGCAATATTATCATATTATGCAATGTTATCATATTATTGCAATTATCTGGGTTATAGTATATATTTTGCAATAATACTATAACCACAACATAATCATAGTAATAACAATAATATATATCAATATAATATATATTATAACGATTTTATAATTAATTAATATCAATTATCTTAATAGATCTAATTACGTAATATTACGTTATAATAATTATTTTTGCAATATACTACCAGTACAAATAATAATAATGATAATATAACAATAATAATTACTATAACAATATTATAAACCACTAGCATTATTATATTATATTATACTTATATTATTATTGTTATATTACAGATATAAATAGATTTTTGGCAATTATACTAATAATTAAGATAATAGTATATAATATATAATAATTAATAATATAATAATAATAATAATAATAATAATAATAATAATAATAAAAATAAAATTAATAATATAATTATAATAAAATAATCTTTATTTCACTTTTATCATTCATATTGTATGATAAAATTCTGGTTATTCTACTTATTACCCTAATAATTGCCGATAATACAAGAAATGATAAAATTCATTTGAGTATACTACTCAAAAAGGATATATTTGCTAGATTTGCCGCTTTTTGACTTTTGGGAAGTTTTTCTTATACCTTTTTGATTTTATATGGAACAATTCCTCTTATTATCATCATGTTATCATGATTATCATCATATTATCGTTATCATCATCATTATCATCATTATCATCATTATCATCATCATTATATCATTATTGCAATATTATACATTATTGCAATTGTTATCATTATTATTGCAATATTGACTTTAGTCATATATTTTTGCAATAATACATAATAACCACAACAATAATAAATAGTAATAACAATAATAATAACAATAATAACGATTTATAATAATTATTATATCTTTATCTTAATTAGTATCGTTATACGTAATTATTACTGTTCTAATAATTATTTTTGCAAATTATACTACCAGTACCCAATAATAATAATGATAATAATAAAACAATAATAATACTAATAAAAAATATTATAACACTAGCATTATTATTATTATACTTATACTTATTATTTCTTCTTATTAGTATTACAGTTAAAATAGATTTTTTGGCAGTAATACTAATAAATAAAAAATGAAATTTAAAAATAATAATAATAATAAAAATAAATATAATAATAAAATAAAATAATAATAATAATATTAAAAATATTCAAATGTTATCAAAATTCTTTTTATTCTACTTTTATCATCTTTATTGTTATGTTTTAATAAAATTTCTGGAAATTTATTACATTTTTATCGTATTACTTAATATTACTTTTATAAAAATTATTTTTGAAATTATACACCGTACAAATAAAATAAGATAATAATAACAATAAATATAATAACAATATCAAACCACTAGCTTTATTTTTTTAATTATATTTTTTATTTTTATTATTATTATTATTACAGAAATTTTTTTTTGGGCAAAAATACAAAAATTTAAAGATAATAGTAAAAATAATTAATATAATAATAATATAATAATAATAAAATAATAATAATATTCAAATGTTACAAAATTTCTTTATTCCATTTTCCCATCATTATTGTTATGATTAATACAATTCTGGAATTATTATATTTACCCTAAAAAATTCCCGAAAAAACCAAAAAAATAAAAAACGTCATTTTGAGTAACTCTAAAAAGACTATATTTCGCATTTTTTTGCCGTTTTTTTCGATTTTTGGGAAATGTTTTTCTTACCCCTTTTTTATATCATATATGGCCCAAAATTTCCTGTTTTTTTCACATCTTTTATCATGATTATCATCATTTTATCGTTTCATCACTTTATCCATTATCTCATTTCATCATCTTTACTCTTTTATTGCAATTATATCATCATTATTGAAATTGTATCATTATTATTGAAATTTAAAGGGGAGTTATAGTATAATTTTTTCAAAAATACTAATAACCACAACAAAAAAATATAATAAAATAAAAAATAACAAAAAATAACGTTTTGTAATAATTATTTATATCATTTTTAATTAGTATCTTTTTACTGTAATATTACGTTATAATTATTATTTTTGCAATTATACTACCAGTACTAATAAAAATAATGAAAATAATAACAATAATTAATACTAATAACATATTAAAACCACTAGCATTATTATTAATTATACTTATACTTTTTTATTATTATTTTTATTAAGTTATAATACATTTTTGGCAATAATACTAATAATTAAGATAATAGTAATAATAATAATAATAATAATAATAATAATAATAAAAATAATAATAATAATAATAATATTATATATTCAATTTTATCAAATTCTCTTTATTCTCACTTTTTTTCATCATTATTGTTATGATTAATACAATTCGGGTATTATTAATCATTATTACCTTATAATGCCAAAATCACAAAAAAATCGAAAAAAACTAATTTGAGTCTATCTCAAAAGGCTATATTTCCTAAACTTTGCCGCTTTTTGACTTTTGGAATGTTTTTCTTATCCCTTTTTCATATTTATAGGAAAACAAAATTCCTTTTATTACAATCATCATTATCAATTATCATCATTATTATGTTAATAATCATCATTACATCATCAATCATTTCTTTCATCATTATCATCATTATTGCAATTATTATCATCATTTTGCAATTGTTATCATTATTATTCAATTTTTGGAGTTATAGTAAATTTTTGCAAAAATACTAATAACACAACAAAAAATATAATACAATAATAATAAGAATAATAACGATTTTTATAATAATTATTTATATCTTATTTTAAATTATATCTTTATTACTGTAATTATTACTGTTTATAATAATTATTTTTGCAATTATACTACCAGTATAATAATAATAATGATAATAATAACTTTAATAATAAATACATATTAAAACCACTAGCATTATTATTATTATATTATACTTATATTATTCTTATTATTATTACAGTTATAATAGATTTTTAATAATACTAATAATAAGATAAAGAGTAAAATAATAATAATAATAATAATAATAATAATAAAAATTTAATAATAATAATAATAAATAATAATAATAATAATAATAATATTTAATAATATTCAAATTTATCAAATTCTTTAAATTCTCATTTATATCTTTATTGTTATGTTTAAATAAAATTTCCCTGGTAATTATTATATTATTACCCTAATAATTGCGAAATCACCAAGAAATCGAAAAAACGTCATTTTGGGTTACTCCAAAAGCCTATATTTCGCTAGATTTTGCCGCTTTTTCGATTTTTGGAATGTTTTTTTATCCTTTTTTTATTTATATGGACACAATTCCTGGTATTTCATCATCATTATCATCATTACTTTCTTATATTTTATCATCTCATTATCATCATTATCACATTATCATACATTATCACATTATTGCAATTATTATCATTTTATTCCCAAGTATCATTTATTGCAATTATTGGAGCTATAGTATTTTTGCTTTTAATACTAATAACCAAACTATAATAATAGAAATAACATAATAATAAGAATAATTAACGATTTTATAATAATTATTTATATCATATTTTAATTAGTATCTTTATTACTGAATTATTACTGTTATACAATTATTTTTGCAATTATTACCAGTTACAAATAAAAATAATGAATAATAATAATAATAATAATAATAATAACAATATTATAACCAAGCATTATTATTCTTATACTTATACTTATTATATTGTTCTTATTTTTACTTTTTATAATAGATTTTTTGGCATAATACAATAATTAAAAATAAATAATATTAATAATAATGATAATAATAAAATAATAATAATAATAATAATAATAAAATAAAAATAAAAATAATATTATAATATTCAAATGTTATAAAATTCTCTTTATTCTCACTTTTATCATCATTATTGTTATGATATTACAATTCTGGTAATTATATCATTATTACCCTAATAATTGCCGAAATCAAACCAAAGAAATCGAAAAAAACTTCATTTGGAGTTATACTCTCAAAAGCTATATTTCGCCGATTTTGCCGCTTTTTCGACTTTGGAATGTTTTTCTTATCCTTTTTTATTTTAAATATATGGACCCCAAATTCCTGTTATATCTCTCATTATCATGATTATCATCATATTATTTTACATCATCATTATCATCATTATCATCATTAATCTCTTATCATCATTATTGCAATTATTATCATCATTTGCAATTATCATTATTATTGCAATTTTTGGAGTTATAGTATATTTTTTGCATAACTAATAACCACAAAAATAATAATAGTAATAAAAATAAAAATAACAATAATAACGATTTTATGATAATTATTTATCATTATCTTAATTAGACGTTTTATTTAATTATTACTGTTTAAAAAATTATTTTGCAAATATATTACCAGTACAAATAATAATAATGATAATAATAAAAATAATATATAATAACATTTTAAAACCCCTAATTATTATTATTATTTATACTTATTATTATTTTTATTATTTTCAGTTATATTAATTTTTTGGCAAAATAACTAATAATTAAGATAATAGTATAATAATAATATTTATATTATTATAATTTAATAAAAATAAAAATAATAATAATATATAATTAATAATTAATAATAATTTCAAATGATATCAAAAATTCTCTTATTTCACTTTTATATCTTTATTGTATGTTTAATACAATTTGGTAATTTTTTATCATTTTTACCCTAATAATTGCCGAAATCACCAAAGAAATCGAAAAAACTCATTTTGGAGTTACTCTCAAAAGGCTTATATTCGCTAGTTTTTGGGCCGTTTTTTCGATTCTGGGAATTTTTCTTATCCATTTTTATATTATATTGGGACCCCTTCCTTTTATTATCATCATCATTATCATGATTTTTCATCATTATTATCGTTTCATCTTCATTATCTCATTTCATCATCATTATCATCATAATTGCAATTATTTTATCATTATTAAAATTTGTTATAAATTATTATTGAAATTTATTGGAGTTTAGTATATATTTTTGCAATAATAAAATAACCACAGCAATAATAAAAGTATAACAATTAATAATAACAATAATAACGATTTATAATAATTATTTATATTCTTTATCTTAAATAGTATCGTTATTACTGTAATTATTACTGTTAAAAAAATTATTTTTGCAATTATACTACCATACAATAATAATAATGATAAAAATAACATAATAATACTAATAACAAAAATTATACACTACATTATTATTATTACTTAAACTATTATTATTCTTATTATTATAACAGTTTAATAGATTTTTGGGCAATAATATAATTTTAAAGATAATAGTAATAATAATTTGATAATAATAATAATAATTTAATAATAATATAATAATAATAATAATAAAAAATAATAATAATAAAATAAAAAATAATAATAATAATAAATAATAATAATAATTAATAATAATATTCAAATGTTTCAAAAATTCTCTTATTCTCACTTTTATCATCATTATTGTTATGATTAATACAATTCTGGTAATTTTATCATTATTACCCTAATAATTGCCGAAATCACCAAAGAAATCGAAAAAACGTCATTTCGAGTATACTCTCAAAACCTATATTTCGCTAGATTTTGCCGCTTTTTTCGACTTTGGAATGTTTTTTCTTATCCTTTTTTATATTATATATGGACGCAATTCCTGTTATTATCATCATCATTATCATGATTATCATCATTTTTTGTTATATCATCATCATTAATCATCATTATCATAATTATCATCTTTCATTATCATCATTATCATCATATTATCATCTTTATTGCAATTATTAAAATCATTATTGCAATTGTATCATTATTATTGCAATTATTGGAGTATAGTATATATTTTTGCAATAATACTAATAACCACAACAATAATAATAGAAATAAAAATAATAACAATAATATTAATGATTTTATAATAATTATTTATATCATTATCTTAATTAGTATCGTTTTTACTGTAATTAAGTTATAAAATTATTTTTGCAATTATTACTACCAGTACAAAAAATAAAAATGATAATAAAAAACAATAATAAAAATAAAATATCATAACCACTAGCATTATTATATTATACTTAATTTTTTATATTATTACAGTATAATAGATTTTTTGGCAATAATACTAATAATTAAATAATAGTAATAATAATAAAAATTTAATAATAATAATAATAATAATAATAATTAATAATGATAATAATAATAATATATTAATATTTCAAATTTTATCAAAATTCTCTTTATTCTCACTTTTATCATCATTATGTTTGATTAATACAATTCTGGTAATTATTATCAGTATTACCCTAATAATTCCCGAATCACCAAAAAATCGAAAAAACGTCATTTTGGAGTATACTCTAAAAGGGCTATATTCCGCTAGATTTTGCCGCTTTTTGGGACTTTGGGAATGTTTTTCTATCCCTTTTTATATTATATTTGACAACAATTCCTGTTATTATCATCATCATTATCATGTTTATCATCATTATTATCGTTATCATATCATCATCATTATATCATTATCATCATCATTATCACCATTTTTTCAATTATTATCATATTTTTGAAATTTGTTATCTTTATTATTGCAATATTGGATATAGTATATATTTTTTTTAATAATACAATAACCACACAATAATAATGTAATAACAATAATAAAAAGATAATAACGATTTTATAAAAATTATTTATATCATTATTTTAATTAGTATCGTTTAACTGTAATTATTATTAAAATAATTATTTTGCAATTAAAACTCCCAGTACAAAAAATAAAAATATAATAATAAGAATAATAATACTAAAAAACAATATTATAACCACTTAGATTATTATTATTATACTTATATTTATTATTATATTTTTATTATTATTAATATAATAATTTTTGGGAAATCTTAAAAATTAAGATAATAGTAATTTAAAATAATATAATTGATAATAATAATAATATAATAGTAATAATATAATAAAAATAATAAATATTAATAATATTAAAAAATTTTACAAAATTTCTTTATTCTCACTTTTTCATCATTATTGTTATGATTAATACAATTTGGTAATTACTATCATGTATTACCCTAATAATTGCCGAAATCACCAAAAAAATCGAAAAAAAGTCATTTTGGAGTCTACTCTCAAAAGGCAATATTTCGCTAATTTTCCCGCTTTTCGACTTTTGGGAAGTTTTTCTATCCTTTTTTATATTATATTGGACACAATTCCTGTTATTATCTTTCATCATTATCAGGGATTATCATCATTATTTCGTTAATAAATCATCATAATCATCATTATCACATTATTTTCATATTATCATCATTTATTGCAATTATTATCATCATTATTGCAATTGATATCATTATTATTGCAATTATGGAGTTATAGTATATTTTTTTTGCATTAATACTAATATCCACAACAATAATAATAGTAATAACAAATAATAACAATAATAACGATTTTAAATAATTATTTATATATTATATTTTAGTATCGTTATTACTTTTAATTATTACTTTTTATAATAATTTTTTTTGCAATTATACTACCATTTACAAATAATATAATATAATAATAACAATAAATAATACTAATAACAAATATATAACCACTAGCATTATTTATTATACTTATTATATTTCTTATTATTATTACAGTTATAATAGATTTTTTGGCAAAAATACAATAATTAAGATATAGTAATTAATAAAAAATAATAAAATAATAATAATAATAATAATAATATAAAATAATAATATAACAACATAAAAATAATATAATAATAATAATAATATTAAAAATATTCAAATGTATCAAAATTCTCTTATTCTCATTTTTTTCATCATTATTGTTATGATTAATACAATTTGGTAATTATTATCATTATTACCTAATAATTGCCATCACCAAAGAATAAAAAAACGTCACTTTGGAGTATACTTTTCAAAAGGTTTTAAAATTTTTCGCTAGAATTTTGCCGCTTTTTCGATTTTGGGTATGTTTTCTTATCCTTTTTTATATTATATATGACAAAATTCTGTTATTATTATATCTTTACATGATTATCATCATTATTACGTTATCATCATCATTATCATCATTATCATCATCTTTATCATCATTTTTGAAAATTTTATCATCATTAATTGCAATTTTACTTTATTATTGCAATTATTGGACTTATAGTATATTTTTTGCAATAATATAAAACCACAACAATAATAATAGTAATAACAATAATAATAACAATAATAACGATTTTATAATAATTATTAATAATATCTTAAATTATACGTTAATTACTGTATTATACTGTTTATAATAATTATTTTTGCAATTATACTACCCAGTACAAATAATAATAAGATAATAATAACAATAATAATACTAATAACAATATTAAAACCCACAAAGCATTAGTATATTAACTTATACTATTATTCTTTTATTATTATTACAGTTATATAGATTTTTTGGCGTAATACTAATAAATAAGATAATAGTAAAATAATAATAATAATAAAAATTTAAAATTTTTAATAATAATAATAATAATAATAATAATAATTTTTAATTAATATTCTATTGTTATCAAAATTCTTTTTATTCTCATTTATCATCATTATTTTATGTTTAAATACAATTCTGGTAATTATTATCATTATTATCGTATTACTGTAATTATTACTGTTATAATAATTATTTTGCCAATTATATACAGTAAAAATTTAATAATAATGATAATAATAAATAATAATAAAATAAAAATATCAAAACCACTAGCTTATTATTATTATACTTATACTTATTATTATTATTATTATTATTTACAGTTATAATAGATTTTTTGCAATAATACTATAATTAAGATTATAATAATAATAATAATAATAATAATAATAATAAAAATATAATAAAAATATTAAATTTTTTTTATCAAAATTCTCTTATTCTATTTTATCATCATTATTTTTTATATTTAATAATCAATTCTGGTAATTATTATATTATTCCCCTAAAATTGCCCAATCCAAAGAAATCGAAAAAAACGTCATTTTGGAGTTACTCTAAAAGACTATATTTCGCTATATTTTGCCGCTTTTTCGATTTTGGGAATGTTTTTCTTATCCTTTTTATAATATCATATATGACACAATTCCTGTATACATCATCATTACCATGTTTATATCATTTTTATCGTTATCATCATCTTATCATCATTATATCATTATCATCATCATTTCATCATTATTGCAATTATTATCATCATTTTGCAATATATTTTATTATTGCAATAATGAGTTATAGTTATAATTTTTTCAATAATACTAAAACCACAACAATAATAATAGTAATAACAATAATAATAACAAAAATAACGATTTGTAATAATTATTATTTTCATTATCTTAATTAGTATCGTATAACTGAAATTTTACTGTTTAATTATTATTTTTGCAATTATACTACCAGTACAAAAAATTTAATAATGAATAATAACAATAATACTAATACAATATTATAACCATTTACATTATTATTTTTATACTTATCTTATTATATTATTATTATTTATATTATAATACATTTTTTGGCAAAAATACAATAATTTAAGATAATAATAATAATAATAATAATAATAATAAATATTATTATTAATAATAATAATAATAATAATAATAGTAATAAAAATAATTAATAATATTCAATTTATCAAAATTCTCTTATTCTATTTTTCATCATTATTGTTATGATTAATAAATTCTGGTAATTAATTATATTTTACCTTATAATTGGAAATCACCAAAAAATAAAAAAACGTCATTTTGTTTTCTACTCTCAAAAGGTTATATTTCGCTAACTTTGCCGCTTTTTTGACTTTGGAATGTTTTTCTTACCCTTTTTCATATTAATATATGGACACAATTCCTTTATTATCATCATATTATCATGATTATCATAATTATTATTTATCATCATCATTATCATCATTATCATTTTATCATCATCATTAATCATCATTATTGCAATTATTTATCACTTTTGCAATTGTTATCATTATTATTGCAATTATTGAGTTATAGTTTTAATTTTTGCAATAATACTAAATAACCAACAATAATAATAGTAATAAAAATAATAATAAAATAAAAAACGATTTATTTAATTTTTATATCTTATCTTAATTAGTATCGTTATACTGTATTATTACTGTTAAATAATTATTTTTGCAATTATCTCCCAGTACAAATAATATAATGATATAATAACAATAAAAATTTATAATAACATTATAACCACTCATTATTATTATTATCACTTAACTTATTATTATTATTATTATTACAGTTATAATAGAGTTTTTGGCAATAATACTAATAATAAAAATAATAGAAATAATAATAAAATAATAATAAAATAATAATAAAATAATAATAAAATAATAATAATAATAATATTAATAATATTCAATGTTATCAAAATTCTCTTTATCTCATTTTTTTTCATCATTATTGTTATGATTAATACAACTCTGGTAATTATATCATTATTACCCTAATAATTCCCGAAATCACCAAAGAAATCGAAAAAACGTCTTTTTGGATATACTCTCAAAAGGTTAATTTCGCTAGATTTTCCCGGGCTTTTCGACTTTTGGGAATGTTTTTTATCCTTTTTTATATTATATATGGACACTTTCTGTTATTATCATCATCATTATCATGATTATCATCATTATTATCGTTATCATCATCATTATCATCATTCTCATCATTATCATCATTATTGCAATTATTATCATCATTATTGCAATTGCTATCATTATTATTGCAATTATTGGAGTTATAGTTTATATTTTTGCAATAATACTAATAACCACAACAATAATGATAATAATAACAATAATAATACTAATAACAATATTATAACCACTAGCATTATTATTATTATACTTATACTTATTATTATTATTATTATTATTATTACAGTTATAATAGATTTTTTGGCAATAATACTAATAATTAAGATAATAGTAATAATAATAATAATAATAATAATAATAATAATAATAATAATAATAATAATATTCAAATGTTATCAAAATTCTCTTTATTCTCACTTTTATCATCATTATTGTTATGATTAATACAATTCTGGTAATTATTATCATTATTACCCTAATAATTGCCGAAATCACCAAAGAAATCGAAAAAACGTCATTTTGGAGTCTACTCTCAAAAGGCTATATTTCGCTAGATTTTGCCGCTTTTTCGACTTTTGGGAATGTTTTCTTATCCCTTTTTTATATTATATATGGACACAATTCCTGTTATTATCATCATCATTATCATCATTATCATCATTATCATCATCATTATCATCATTATTGCAATTATTATCATCATTATTGCAATTGTTATCATTATTATTGCAATTATTGCAGTTATAGTATATATTTTTGCAATAATATTAATAACTACAACAATGATAATAGTAATAACAATAATAATAACAATAATAACGATTTTGTAATAATTATTTATATCATTATCTTAATTAGTATCGTTATTACTGTAATTATTACATTTATAATAAATATTTTTGCAATTATACTACCAGTACAAATAATAATAATAATAATAATAATAATAATAATAATAATAATAATAATAATAATGATAATAATGATAATAATGATAATAATAATAATAATGATAATATTGATAATATTTAAATTTTATCAAAATACTCTTTATTCTCACTTTTATCATCATTATTGTTATGATTAATACAATTCTGGTAATTATTATCATTATTACCCTAATAATTGCCGAAATCACCAAAGAAATCGAAAAAACGTCATTTTGGAGTCTATTCTCAAAAGGCTATATTTCGCTAGATTTTGCCGCTTTTTCGACTTTTGGGAATGTTTTTCTTATCCCTTTTTTATATTATATATGGACACAATTCCTGTTATTATCATCATCATTATCATGATTATCATCGTTATCATCATCATTATCATCATTATCATCATCATTATCACCATTATTGCAATTATTGTCATCATTATTGCAATTGTTATCATTATTATTGCAATTATTGGAGTTATAGTGTAGTGATCGACTTAACGACTTGCTAATTAGGTCATTAGCGCTGCCACCATCTGGTTAGTACGTCCAGGAACATTTAATATGTGGAAAGGAGAAGACGTCTAGAAGAGTGTAAGATAGCAAAAAGGAAAGCATGTGTGCAAGAGAAAGTAACGTGGTAACGTGTTTAATCTCCGAGGGGAGTGCGTGTCAGCCTTAAGGGCTGATAGAAAGTGGTCAATTCCTTGTCACCAGGTAGCCAAGCATGTATCATGTGTCTCGTAAAAAGGTGTAATTAAAAAAAGAGGGATTTCACCTTTAGAGTCTTTTAAATACATTTATTGGTTCGTAACAGAACAGTAAAACACTTAAAATAGACCACAACACAACACTTAAAAAATACAACACTTAAAAAAAATACAAAAATAAAACGGAACCTAAGACACAAAAAAAAAGAGCGCTCTGTTAAAACTATAAAAAAGGAAAAGCTTAAAATATCCCACCTTACTGCCGTTATTAAACCACTGTCCTTGCGACCGCAGGGGAAAAATAAACAAACAAAGACAAGTCACGTCTCCAGCTTCCGCCGGGTCTACATCGGCCGCTAGGTAGACGTGATCAACTATCCAGACCCCCTGCTGAGATCCGCTTGGTCCCCGGGCTATATATAGCCGACCCCCAGCAAGGATCTTAGCTAATGGCTAGTAACTAGCCCGGGAACGAGCTAAACTATTCCCCCCTCCCTAGATGGCGTGGCAGTTCTTCACCCATTAAAAACAAGTTTTTAACCCCAAGTGAATATACTAAACCCCTTAATCCCCATTTTAAAAATTAGTAGAAAATTGTTAAGAAAATGTTTTAAAAGAAGAAACTAAAATAATCCTTTAAAAGTAAAAAGAGTGCTTAAAAAAATAATAGAAAAAGAAAATGGTGATGGTTCCTCTTAGTTAAGAGAAAAATAAACTTTATTTTGCAATAGAAAAATTAAAATAATAAAAATATACATAAAAACCGGAGAAGTCAATATCAGCACGTGTTTATGCGGGCATTTCCCATATTCTTTCAGGGGAGACTCAATCATTTCTTGCTCAGGCGCGTACGGCGCCGTATGGGTCACTACAACTCCTCCCCATCAAAGTTCGTTAACGTCAGTTGGCGAACTGAACCTGTTGAGTGAGAAATAGGCCAAAACTTCTGAAAAAGAAAGGACAGGTTACTAATGGTCTTATGCAGACAGGATAATTTAAGGTCTTTTCTAATTTTATAGTAAAAACGAGAGTGCACAACCGAAATCTGAATTTGGGTAACTCCCAATCATCTGCAACAAACTCGCCATTAATCTGCGACAGGCTCCCCTTAAGAATACGATACTGGCCATTTCTCATTTAACCTTCCTCTCTTAAATCTTCATCTAACCCTGATTCCGATTCAGAATCCAACTCAGGATACACTACCTCTCGATTGGGTACATAAGGACGCATTTGGTTGATATGATAATTCACCTCATTGTGAGGAGGGTCGGGTTCTCGAACCAGGTAATTCACCGGCCCGATCTTCTTCACAATCCGGGCAGGCTTACTCCATCTCGGCCCGAGTGCTCCGCCTGGACCACCATGACGAAAAATACGTAACAGCACGAGGTCTCCTTCCGCCGGATCGAATCTCTGCCTCAGTCTGGCGGTTGTAGTCTCGTGCCCATCCTTGTTGCGCCTTTCTTGCAGCATCCTTGGCGGCTATCCTCGCATCCCGAGATTTTCCCTCAGCACTGAGCCGTGTCCTCATCACGTCGATCTCGTTCGTCCGCCCTGTGGGAAGTATCCATCTCTGCCGTCATCAGATAAAGTGGTTGTTGACCCACGCTCCTGTGTACAGCACTGTTGAGGGCAAGTCTGACAAACGGTAGCTTTTCATCCCAATCATTCGGATGTTCTCCTATCAGGGTCGCCAAAGCATCTTTCACCACACGATTGCTTCTCTCAACCATACCGTTAGCTTCCGGATGATACCGAGTAGTGTAGTGCGTCTGAGTTCGGATGATCCGACACACCTGAGAAAACAATCTATTGTGGAATTCTCTTCCATTATCTGCAACAAGTAGACGAGGTGGACCGAATAGGGTGACGTAATCTTTTATAAAAGCATCAGCAACTGTCTGGGCTTCCTTATTAGGCAGAGGAATCAACTGCAAATATCTAGTGAAGTGGTCTATAATTGCCAGAACATACCTATTGCCACGAGTAGATCCAAGCAAATCAATGAGATCCACTGATACTCTCTCCATGGGATGTGTAACTTCTGGCATGGAGGCTAATGGAGCCCTTCTGCCTGCACGTCCTTTTCGTCGTTGACAGATCAGACACGAATTTACGTATCTCTTAGTCTCGGCCAACATCTGAGGGAAGTAATAGTGATCCCTGAGGCGACAGTAGGTCCTGAAGATTCCTGGATGGGCAGCAGCTGCATCTGCATGGACAGCATCCAGAGCTCTCGTCCTCAGAGTACGGGGAATCACTAATTGGCTAATTAGTCTCCCAGGGAGGACCATAAGATGGTACAGGAGATCACCTCTTAGTTCAAATTCTTCGAGATTCAGCGGGATCCTTTGCCTAGGCATCCGGAGTTCTTGCAGGTAGGTACGAACTTCATTCCAAAGAGGGTCTTCTTGCTGAGCGGCGGCGACTGTCTGTGGGTTCAAGATTTCATCAATGGGGAAATCTTTCTACTTAAGAGGTTAGGCATGTAATGGGAAGCACCAGGTTTATATGTTAATGTGTAATTATAGAAAGACAATTCATGGCTCCAGCGAGTCATCCTTAAAGACTTGGTCCTTTGGGCAAATACGTGCACAAGTGGACGGTGATCAATTATGATTTTGAAATGCCTACCATACAAGTAGGGATCAAAGGTTCTCACAGCTTCAACCACTGCCAAGGCTTCAACATCGATGGTGCGAAACTTGTTCTCCCCCTCACACAACTTCCTGGAAAAGTACGAGATTGCATGTGGTTTACCTTCGTCATCTCGCTGCATGAGGCAAGCGCCAATAGCTACACCAGAGGCATCACAGTGTACCTCGAAGGTGCGGTTGAAGTCGGGCTGTTTAAGGATGGGATCAGAAGCCAGTTTGCCTTTCAGATCTTCAAATGCCGTTTGCTGTTCAAGACCCCAGTGAAATTTAGCTTGTTTCTTCAGCAAGGCAGTCAAGGGAGCAGCCACAGAAGCAGAATTCCTCAGATGTTTCCTGAAGAAACCAGTGGCTCCCAGAAATTGGCGTACTTGCTTCACATTATGAGGTGCTGTCATTTGAGTGATGGCCTTTACCTTATCAGGATCTGGGAGGACACCGTTAGGGGTTATGAGATGACCCAAGAATTTGAAGGTATTTACAGCAAACTTACACTTTTTCAGGTTCAACCTGAAACCTGCCTTGGCTAGCAAACCCATTGTTTCATCCAGATGATCCATGTGTTCTTCGAAGCTACCAGAGGCCACGACGACATCGTCTAAAAAGGCGAGCGTGTGTCTTCCTAAAACAGGATGCAGTACAGCGTTGATAGCCCTCTGGAATGTGGAAGGTGCAGTGGCCAAACCAAAAGGCATCCTCCTGAACTGGTACAGACGACAACCATCTGAGAAAGCAGTCTTTTGGCGATCACTTTCGTTTACCTCGACAGTCCAGTAGGCAGATTTGGCATCCAGGCAGTAAACCAGTGGGTCCCTGCTAACCTGTCTATGGTCTCGTCGAGCCTGGGCATTGGGTAGGTGTCGGCCAGAGTGATTTTGTTGAGGTTGCGGAAGTCGATGCAAAACCTTATGCCACCATCCTTCTTCCGCACTAAGACCACCGGGGATAACCATGGCGAGGTTGACGGCTCGATAATGCCATCCTGCAACATCGCCTCACACTCTTGCCGTATCGTGTCGCGCGCACTTTCAGGCAGCCTCCATTGCCGTGTACGAATGGGTCCTTCGCCTGAAGTTGTAATTTTATGATTAATGTCAGGTACACAACCAAGAGGGGCATCTTCATTAAAGAGATCACTATACCTTTCTAAAATAGAAAGCAATTTTTCCCTTCGCACAGATCCTAAATGCTCTAAATTTTCTTTTGGGATAACTCTCTCCACACCAGCAGTAGTTTTCAATGCACACACGTCCATACTTACTGGGGGAAACAGATCAAAATCATCACTATTGTAGCCAAAATCACTGATGCCAAAGTGCTCATCAAAACCGTCCGTAAAATCGTCTGCAAAATCGGTAAAATCGTCCACAGCCATGGGTTCACTTTTGTTCCACCTCTTCTGGAAGATGCACAGAATTAGAATTTGCATATACATCACTCACCATGTTAATACTAGCCAATTTCATACCCTCTTTCAGCGTCACTCGGTGGGGCTTATCATTAATTACCCAAACACTTGCACTATTGTTATTAATAAAAATTATGCTTCTTGGCACTAAGACTCTTGCCGTTCTACCTTGTACCAACCCAACGGGGTTATTAAAATCATTAATTACAGTGGTACTTACAAAGCAGCCTGATTTGGGCTGACAAATCCCCAGATTGAGATACACATAACACAGACTGGGAAAATTTATTAATATTTAAACCCTTAAACCTAAAGATGACTGATCGAAAACCAGAAAGGAACCTTAACATCATTAAAGGACATGTAATTCTGGAGGAGGAGGTTAGCCACAAACTGAAAATTAAAAAGTCTAATAAAATCAATACCAAGCAACACGTCTCCAGGGAATGAGATATCCTTAAATACCATAACGGGATGGTTACATTTCACAGAGTCCTCTATAGAAAAATTTACATTAATTTCTCCTAAGCCACTGAATATGGCACCAGAGGCACCTTTAAAAGTACGTCCGACGGGAGTGACAGACAATATATTTAATTTGTTCAATGTACTCTCCTTAATTAAGGTCACTTCGGACCCCGTATCAACAAAACACGTACAGATCATTCCATTTACATGAATCCTAACCAGAGGACGACCCCGTTTAATTTGACTCTCCATCATGGATACCTTGGGAACCCGAGATTCCTTGGTTTTCTGATCCCCATCTTTGCTTATCCGGTCTTCCCGAGTGAAATCCCTCACGTGCTGGTGAAGACCTCGCCCTGCCGTGAGGCGGCTGAAAGGGACACTGCCTTGCAAAATGACCAGCCCTTTGACAATTAAAACATAACAGTGGCCTCTGACGTAATCTACAATCTATCGTGTTGTGACCATTACTTTGATGATACTGGCAGTATTTCTCAACTGAAGCGACCTGCCGTGAGCGCATCGGCCGTGAATGCTGATTACTTAGGACTGAAGGTCCTTCTCCCGTAACATTAATGCGTAAATTCCAAACGCGTTGTGCTGCATCAACAAGAGATGGTAAACTCTCATCTTCCTTTAAGACTAAAGCTTCACGAAGCCAATGAGGTAAACCCTGTAAAAACACCCTTCTGATGAGTTCGTCTGGCACTCCAACAGCTATTGGGTAATCCCTATACCCTTGATATACGAGACCCTCCACAGATACGAAGAAATCTAATGGTGCTTGATTTGGATTTAATTTGGATTCATGCAAATGTTTAAAAAATTCAGCACTAGAGCAAGTCCCCCTGAACTTTGACCTTGCCAGAGCTTTAAAATCGTCCCAATGGTGTATACCATCAAAAACTGGAGAATTAACAATTAAATCTGCCGTCCCTCTACATGAAGCTCTCGCTGCACGAATAAACGCTTCATCATTTGCAGGCTTAACCAGGTTCTCTATTGCACGTAACCATGATTCCACTTCCTGGTTTCTTTTTAATGGGAAGGCTGCCGATATTTCTGCTTTAAATTTTGGCACCGAATCTTCTCTATGTATTACATACTCAATAGCGGTTGGTGTGACAGGTGTAACATTAGAAGTGACATGGGTGCTAGTCTCCCTTAGTAAACCCTCATACCGTTCCGTAAGTGTTGCACAACGCTGTTCAAGCTCATTGCAACGAGCTGTCAATTCTTCGTACATTGAAAGATCCATATTTACTTCGTTACTGTTACTCTGGTTATTAGTTAAAGGTACAGTTGCGTTACTGGAATCAGAAGTGTTCAAATTACCCTCTGCACCAACTTCACTTTGCCTTAAGCGCTTACTTCTCTTACCCGGCATATTAATTAATAACACTAAAACTATAGCAAAGATTAAAACCTTTCAGAGATCTAGCATTCGCTAATTCATCAACATGCCTTGGCTCTGACTGAATGAGACCAAGATGACAAGCAATTGACAGTGTCGCATCCCACCTGCTGGCACCAAAGAAAGATGGTTGTAGTGATCGACTTAACCACTTGCTAATTAGGTCATTAGCGCTGCCACCACCTGGTTAGTACGTCCAGGAACAGTTAATGTGTGGAAAGGAGAAGACGTCTAGAAGAGTGTAAGATAGCAAAAAGGAAAGCATGTGTGCAAGAGAAAGAAAAATGACCTAATCAACAAGGGTTTGGTTGGTAACGTGTTTAATCTCCGAGGGGAGTGCGTGTCAGCCTTAAGGGCTGATAGAAGGTGGTCAATTCCTTGTCACCAGGTAGCCAAGCATGTATCATGTGTCTCGTAAAAAGGTGTAATTAAAAAAAGAGGGATTTCACTTTTAGAGTCTTTTAAATACATTTATTGGTTCGTAAAAGAACAGTAAAACACTTAAAATAGACCACAACACAACACTTAAAAAATACAACACTTAAAAAAAATACAAAAATAAAACGGAACCTAAGACACCAAAAAAAAAGAGCACTCTGTTAAAACTATAAAAAAGGAAAAGCTTAAAATATCCCACCTTACTGCCGTTATTAAACCACTGTCCTTGCGACCGCAAGGGAAAAATAAACAAACAAAGATAAGTCACGTCTCCAGCTTCCGCCGGGTCTACATCGGCCGCTAGGTAGACGTGATCAACTATCCAGACCCCCTGCTGAGATCCGCTTGGTCCCCGGGCTATATATAGCCGACCCCCAGCAAGGATCTTAGCTAATGGCTAGTAACTAGCCCGGGAACGAGCTAAACTATTCCCCCCTCCCTATATGGCGTGGCAGTTCTTCACCCATTAAAAACAAGTTTTTAACCCCAAGTGAATATACTAAACCCCTTAATCCCCATTTTAAAAATTAGTAGAAAATTGTTAAGAAAATGTTTTAAAAGAAGAAACTAAAATAATCCTTTAAAAGTAAAAAGAGTGCTTAAAAAAAAGAATAGAAAAAGAAAATGGTGATGGTTCCTCTTAGTTAAGAGAAAAATAAACTTTATTTTGCAATAGAAAAATTAAAATAATAAAAATATACATAAAAACCGGAGAAGGCCATATCAGCACGTGTTAATGCGGGCATTTCCCATATTCTTTCAGGGGAGACTCAATCATTTCTTGCTCAGGCGCGTACGGCACCGTATGGGTCACTACAATAGTATATATTTTTGCAATAATACTAATAACCACAACAATAATAATAGTAATAACAATAATAACGATTTTATAATAATTATTTATATCATTATCTTAATTAGTATCGTTATTACTGTAATTATTACTGTTATAATAATTATTTTTGCAATTATACTACCAGTACAAATAATAATAATGATAATAATAAAATAATGATACTAATAACAATATTATAACCACTAGCATTATTTTATTATACTTATACTTATTATTATTATTGTTGTTATTACAGTTATAATAGATTTTTTGGCAATAATACTAATAATTAAGATAATAGTAATAATAATAATAATAATAATAATAATAATAATAGTAATAATAATAATGATATTAATAATATTCAAATGTTATCAAAATTCTCTTTATTCTCACTTTTATCATCATTATTGTTATGATTAATACAATTCTGGTAATTATTATCATTATTACCCTAATAATTGCCGAAATCACCAAAGAAATCGAAAAAACCTCATTTTGGAGTATACTCTCAAAAGGCTATATTTCCCTATATTTTGCCGCTTTTTCGACTTTTGCGAATGTTTTTCTTATACCTTTTTTATATTATATATGGACACAATTCCTGTTATTATCATCATCATTATCATGATTATCATCATTATTATCGTTATCATCATCATTATCATCATTATCATCATTATTATCATCATTATTGCAATTGTTATCATCATTATTGCAATTATTGGAGTTATAGTATATATTTTTGCAATAATACTAAAAAACCACAACAATAATAATAGTAATAACAAAAATAACGATTTTATATAATCATTATATCATTATCTTAATTAGTATCGTTATTACTGTAATTATTACTGTTATAATAATTATTTTTGCAATTATACTACCAGTACAATAAAAATAATGATAATAATAACAATAAAAAACTAATAACAATATTATAACCACTAGCATTATTATTATTATACTTATACTTATTATTATTATTGTTATTATTACAGTTATAATAGATTTTTTGGCAATAATACTAATAATTAAGATAATAGTAATAATAATAATAATAATAAAAATAATAATAATAATAATAATATTAATAATATTCAAATGTTATCAAAATTCTCTTTATTCTCACTTTTTATCATCTTTATTGTTATGATTAATACAATTCTGGAAAATTTATTTTCTATTACCATAATAATTTCCAAATCACCAAAGAATCGAAAACGTCATTTTGGAGTATACTCTCAAAAGACTATATTTCGCTAGTTTTTGCCGTTTTTTTTGATTTTTTGGGAATGTTTTTCTTATACCTTTTTTATATTATATATGGACACAATTCCAATTATAATCATTATCATATCATGATTATCATCATTATTATCGAATTCTCATCTTTCTCATTATCATCTTTCATCATCTTATCATTTATTGTTCAATTATTATATCATTATGCAATTGTACATTATTATGCAATTATTGAGTTTAGTATATATTTTGCAATATACTATAACCACAACAAATATAGTAATAACAATAATAATAACAATAAAACGATTATAATAATCTTATATATTATTCGAGTATCGTATTACTGTAATATTACGTCATAATTATATTTTCAATATCTACCATAATTTAATATATTAATAATAACTTTGAAAATATAATTTCTAAACCTTTTATAACATTGACAATTTTTATTATCATCATCTTATCAATTGTTATTATTAGTTTATATAGATTTTGCAATAATACTAAAAATTATCATATTAGTACTAATATCATAATAATAATAATAATTATCTTTAAAAAATTATAAATTTTAAGTATATAATATAATTTTTCAATAATAATAACAAGAATAAAATAATAATAATATAATATCAATAATATTTTGTTATAAAATTACTTTTATTCTCACTTTTATCATCATTATTGTTTGATTAATAATTCTGTAATTATTATTCATTATTACCAATAATTCCCAGTACAAATCACCAAAGTAAATGAAAAATACGTAATTATATATCTCAAAAGCTATATTTCTAATTTTCCGCTTTTTATTACTTTGGGAATTTTCTTATAATATTTTATATTATATGACACAATTCTGTATATCATCATCATAATCATGATATAATCATTTACTAATCATCATCATTATCATCATTATCTATAATTATCAAATTATTACATTATCATCATATCTTTCAATTATTTTATGATTAATTAAATTCGGGAAATTATTATATTTTAGCATACTACTAATTACCACATGCAAATAAATAAAACAATAATAATATAATCTCAAAGCTATATTTCTAGATTTTATCATTTTTCGACTTGTAGAAGTTTTTACTGTAACTTTTTTTATAATATTATATGACAATTCTATTAAACTACCATCAATAATAATAATGTATCAAACAATATAATATAATATACAATATTATAACACTATTTTATTATTACTTATATTATATTATTATGTTATTATTACATTATATAGATTTTTGGAATAATACTAATAATTAAGATATAGTAATAATAATAATATAATAATAATAATAATATAATAATAATAATAATATTAATAATATTCAATGTTATCAAAATTCTCTTTATTTCACTTTTATCTCATATTGTTATGATAATACAATTCTGGTAATATTATCATTATTAACTAATAATTCCCGAAATCACAAGAAATCGAAAAAACGTCATTTTGGAGTAGCTCTCAAAGGCTATATTTCGCTAGATTGCCGCTTTTTCGACTTTTGGAATGTTTTTCTGATACTTTTTATAATATTACAATTTATATATATATTATCATATTAAATTTCTTACCCCTTCAATTATATATAATTTGATTATTATCATTTTCAATTTATCAAATTGAATTTTGGGTTTTTAAATATTTTGCAATTCTTCACAAAATATTTTATATCTT
>NW_023648524.1:0-6782 GCF_015228065.2 Penaeus monodon | reverse complement strand
ATTAAATAAGTAATATATAAAAATTAAAAAATTAGATTATAAAATGTGAATTATGTATATTATTATATATATATATATATCTATATATTATATATATTCAAAATATATTTATTATATAAATATATAATGAATTAATAATTAAATATTTATAAATGCATATAAATCATGATATATAAAATGAAATATAATATAAAATATGAAATTATTATTACATATCAAATGATTTACAATCAATTTTTTTTTTTTTTTAGATACAATCAGCTGTCAATAAATAAAGAACAAAGTGGAAAAATGGCCGCCATTTGAGCCTAAATCAGAAATATACAGGTGTGACGGTTCACTCCGAATTGACGTTTTCAATATTATTATGGATATAACATGACATCCAGAATTATTTAAAAATACAAAAATATAAAAAAAAAAAAAAACATTATTATGGTATTTTGGATATATTAGTAAAAATAAAATATTAATATGCTATCATTATATTTATTATTATATATTATATCATAATCAATTATTATTTATGTAGAGTTAATGATGCTATGATATTGTTTTTATATTGATTGTTATGGTTTATATTTTGATGTAGTTTTGATATTATTTTTTAAACTAATATAATTCTGCTAATTAGGAAAATCGCTAGATACAGATATTCACTCAATTACTGGACCTAAAATTTTTTTGTTTACATATATCAATTATTATTTATCTGTTGGACAATCAACTAATTACATGGTATCATACAAACCTTGAAATTTCTATACATACTCATATTGTTAAATTACAATTTTTCTTCAATATACTTGAATTATTTGTACATGATGTAGATATTAGTACTATGATTATCTCATTTTATGTAATATAAATTTGCCCAGCCATATACCTCCATTTATCCCAGAGTTAATAATATATAAATTTGTTAAATATATATATCAATAAATATTAATGTCTAATCAAATACATTAAGTATATTAAATAGATAGAATTATCAAATTTTATATTCGGATATTAAGTAGTATAATAAATCAAACATATAGGTCATATTATAATTTTTTGGTTTTAATTAAACACATAATATAAGTAATTATTAATATAATTTTTTTTAACTCATAATTTTTTTATAAAAACAAATAAAATTTAGGGGGTTTTTTTAATTAGAAAGATTTTTTATAAATCCAATCAAAAACATATTAATAACAAAATCTGTATTTTTAATACTTATATTCAAAAATTTGTAAAATTATATAATATACAACATAAATAAATTTTAAAATAAAAAAAAAAATCCAATGAAAGTTCCAATTTTTAAAATAATAAAAATTATTTCCTTTTTTGGAAAAAAAAAAAAATTTAAAATAAAAAAATTTAATAATTAAATTTTTTTAATTATTAAAATTTTTAAAAGTTAAAATTTTTTTTTTTGTTTAAAAAAATTAATTTTTTTTTATCACCCTAAAATCTTTAACTTTTATAAAACGAAAAAAAAAAATATTCCAAATTTTTAAATTGATTAAAAGGGATTATTTTTTTTTTTAAATTTTTTTCCCCTAAAAATATTTAAAGGTTTTTTAACCCCTTTTTAAAAATTTTTTTTTTTTTAAAACCCTTTTAAATTTTTTGGGAAAAATAATTTTTTTAAAAAAATTATTTACCGCAAAATGACAAAAATATCTTGCTGCAGTCACGGCTCAGAATCGAAGTCCAAAACACCCTCCATAATCTAATGTTGCGTTTCTTAAGTTGGCACCAAGTGCTAATAGACGGAGGAAATAGGGGGCTTGGATAGGGGGGTTCGCATGATAGCTTGGTGATTGAGAAGTCTAATGGAAGGTACGTCGCTCTCGGTAAACAAATACCTGAACGGAACTATAACATAAATGCACAAGATAGACACTCAACAATCTGATTCAACAAGAAATTAAACAAATTTTACACCTGTAGCAGTTAAAAGAATCTTACTATCAAATTCGCATCATCTCCAACTCATCCTGCATGGCGTTATTTCATATCATCCTCTGCATCGGAAACCGTCCATTCTGAAGATTCAACCGTTTGGAAAGCACAATAATGTGGCAGCTACAGAGGTAAACAACAGCTGACTCTCCCGCCAAGCGACGGCAGGCTGCGTTCGAATTCTGGAATATTGAATTTCCTTTAACAAAATTATCGAAATATTTCTTCTTTTGGAAACAATCCAATTCTTATAATTTACATTGTTTGCGTACTTACATGTGTCACTCATGACTACTTTGGAACGATTATTTTATACAATTTAGAAACAGAGGTTCTCTACCTGTTAGCCTTGGCCGTTTCGAGGACCGAAACATCTGACAATTATTTAAGGGGACCCCAGTTGGATGGGGTAGTTGATTTGTCCCAAAATGACTATACCATTTTCCACTCGTATACGATGTAGAATTGCCCACGCGAATATAAACCTCCGCGGATTTATCCCCTTCTGCGCTAAAATATAACATTGTCTATAACATTACCTACTGAAATTCGTCAAGGGATCATGAAGTGTCTACAATAACAAATTCCTCCGATGTGAAGTTTTGTGATGATAAAAAAAGAAAATCTAGAAATTATCAAACAATTTTCATGTTTTCAGAATTATTAAAGTGGCTATATGATTCGACGTTGACATAAGGTCATATAATAACTTTAGGATTCGCAGTAATGCATGAGCAGTGGTGAGTCTGCTATCTCGAAAAAATAAACGAACGGGGACTTAGTTAATCAGATAGAGGTCAACCGCCATTTTTTTTTTTTTTGTTCCCGCGGCGACGAGTTTTCATTATTTGCGCCACCAGTAAGGACTTTACAGACTGCAAAAGATTTTACGTTCTTATGGCATTGGAGCCCAACATCGAGAAACGCAATGTAGTAATAATATAGTTACATTTAAATAGATATCAACGATGAAGAATATAAACGACTAAAAAATCCCAATTAAGATGTCAAGTACCTCCATGAACTCGTTTGATATAGCCTGCTACGCCAGTGGGCTTTGTCTCTGTGCGAAACAGTTTTTAACATGAAGGGACCTGGGCAAATGCGCAGCTGGCTTTTGAGCGGAGGAGCGGAGGAAACAACCCAAGGGGACGCGTTGGGTGCTGCTCCTGTGAGGACCTCGGGTGCCCTTGGGACCTATGTTTTTCCCCTTTATAAGCTTTTTTCGGGGGCAGGGGTTCCCCCCTGTTTTGTCCTATAGAAAAGTGTAGGGTAAAAAACTTGTAAAAAAAGGGAAGATTCATTTTGGTTTATCGTCCCCTGCCTGAACTTGCTTTTTCCCCGGGTTGTTTCGGGGGAGCGTGGGTCGGTCCCCTTTTGGGAGCTGTTCCCGGGTTTTACCCCCCTGGGGATACACCCCGTCTCCTAGCCCTGTTGGTTGGTGAGAGAGACGGGCGGCCGGGTAAAAAGGTGTCGGGAGTGGGATTTGTTTTTTGATCGTGGGGAGGCCGTTTTATCATTTTTGCAAAGATGGGGGCACCCATAGGGAGAGGAGGTAGACTGAGGCGGGCCGATTTGAGGTGAAGCCGAGCCAGAGGACTGATCACCCCATGCTGGGCCGGAAGGAAAAGGGCACAAAGGGCAAAAAGAGCAGGACAGGGGGCACCGAAGGGCCCATCTCGTCGAGATGCAGGAAAGGGAAGGCGAGGAACAGTTTGCCAACTTTTTGGGGGCTAAGAGCAATCGCATTGTGAAGATGGGAAAAATCAGCAGTACACCGACAAGGCCAACAGCGTGAAGAGTAAAAACTGATGGAGGAGGTGCAGACTCTGAAGGGCGAGGTTCAGGGCCTGAGGGAGGAAGTGAAGGAGGAAAGGCGGCGTCACGAGGTAGTAACGTTGCAAGCAGAGAAGGCAGACGAGGTTCTGGCAACAGATGCCAGAGTGTCAGATTTACTGGGTCTGCCTGGGGTCTGTGGCAGGAAACCCCCGGGCCTCGCAGCGTCGTGTCGCAGCCAGTGGTCGCTGCAGAAGGCTGGGGACCATCGGAACGCTCCCTTGGTATAGGTGGCGGCATAAACTCGGACCGGTCAACCCGCCTCGTTGCCTCCTCACCCCCTTCCTCCCCCCAGGTGTGTTAGTTACGGCACGCGTTCTCCACCTGCAGCCCTCGGCCTCCAGACATTCTGTGAGGCGTAAGCCAGCTGAGTAGACGGGAAGGTGGCCTGGGAGGCATATGTCGCCAATTGAAATGCTGGCACTGCCCAGGGCTGGAGCCAGGAAGAGAAGGCCCTGCAGCTGGTAACAGCGCTAAGGGGCCCGCGGTGGAAGTGTTGGGCATCTGCCGGCATCCCAAACAGGCCTCTTACACCAGCGTGGCAGAGGCTTTGAAACGCACGTTCGGGCACCACCACCAGGCCGAGGTATATCGGGCCCACTTGAAGAAGCGGACTCGTGAGCGTGCGAGACACGTCCAGCTGGCGCAGAGATTTGTAGGCGCTGGTAAGGAGGTCGTACCCTGCGGCTGCGGAAGAGATGATCGTGGTCCTGGCCCGTGATTTCTTTGTTGACGCTTACAGGACCAGCAGCTGCAAATCTACGTCAAGCAGGCACACCCTGAGGACCTGCAGGTGGCGCTGGCGAGGGCCTTGGAGTTCGAGGCTTCCTGAAGGCAACCAGTGGCCTAGGGCCAGTGCTCAGCCCCGCCGTGACCTCCGGGGCCGGAAGGCTAAGTGGAGAAAATAGCATTGAGAAGGTGAGCCGAGAACTTTCCAAGGCTGTGTTGGGGCTGCGGAGAGGTAGGGCACAGACGTAGTCAGTGTCAGAGGGAGCGGAGAACACGTCCTCTCAACCAGGATTCTGATGCCTTCCAGCAGTGCTGCAAGGACTGTGGCAGGTATGGTCACCATCCGAGCGCATGTCCTAAGGCTAAGGAAGTGGTACAGGCGGAAAAGGCTGGAGAAGGGGCCGAAACCCAGCCGTCCTCGGTTCCGGGCCCGACTTGGGTAAGCTGCCGTCGAACCAGCACGATGCAGGTGGAGGGCTCAATAGATGGGAAGCCATGCCGCCTGACAGTGGGACACTGGGCTGAGAAGACCCTAGTGCGGCCTGATATGTTGGCCACTATGCAACTTCCAGACGCACCACAGAGACTGTGTGGTGTTACGGGGCATTGTGTGCAGCTCAAGGGGCAGTGGAGGCTCGTATTGGCGTGGGCAGCACGGTGCAGGGCTGCCGGTGTATGTGGCCGATCTGGACGAGCACTGTTTGCTGGGCCTTGACTACCTGACACAGAGTAAGGCGTGTGTCGACCTTGGACGGAAGCTGGTGAGGGTGCACGGTGAAGAGGTGGCCCTTGCTTCCAGAGGTGGCTGTGCAGAGGTAGTTACAGCTGAGCGACTGCACCTTGCCCCAGGACAGAGTCTAGAATCCGGTGTCGACTGTCAAGAGTGATGCGTGGAGTAGAGGGCTCGTGGAGCCCAACAAAACTTGCAGCTGGCTGATGGGTGTAGCGGTTGGGCGGAGCCTGTGGACCAGGGGAGGGGTTAGTTACAGTGTTGGTAGCCAACTTCTCCGATAAGGCCCAGAAGGTGCCAGCTGGTGCAAAGCTGGGCACTTGTGAGGAAGTGGAGCGTCCAGAAGAGTCGTCGGGGAGCGAGGAGTTGGTTGGGTGTGGGGCGTTGCCGACTCCTCGAGGACTTGGCAGCACCGGAGCGCCGCTAACCTGACGGAAGCACAGACAGAGAAGATGCGTCACACCCTGTCTCAGTATGCAGATTGTTTAGCAGGGGTGACTTGGACCTGGGCCGCACAGGATTGGTGAAGCACCGCATTAACACGGAAGTAGTTTGCCCATCAAGAGCCCCCCCCGACTTATTGCACCAACCAGACGAGAAGAGATGCAGCGCACTGTCAATGAGCTGCGGCACAGGGGGTGATTGAACGGGTCAGACAGTCCATGGTCATCAGCGGTAGTCCTGGTGAAGAAAAAGGACGGCACACAACGCTTCTGTGTGGACTACGGCGCTGAAATGACATGACTATCAAGGACTCATACCCATGCGAGAATTGATGACACACTCGATGCATTGGTGGGGGCCAGGTGGTTCTCCACACTCGACCTGAAGTCGGGTTTTATCACAGGTGGAGATGGCGGTAGATGTCAAGCCATAGCCTGCGTTTTCCTTCGGGCAAGGCCTGTGGCAATTCAACGTCATGCCCTTTGGTCTCTGCAATGCCCCTGGTTGTTTCGAGCGTTCTGATGGAGAGGGTATTGGATGGCGTGCCGTGGTAGACGGCGCTGTCTACATTGATGACGTCATCGTCTTCGGGAGCACCTTCGAGGAGGAGCTGGAGCGGCTGGAGGATGTAGGCCAACCTCAAACTCAGCCCCAAGAAATGCTCGATGTTCCAGCATGAGGTGCCATTTCTGGGCATGTAGTCAGTCAAGACGGTGTGCGCACGACCCACAGAAGGTGGCGGTGGTGGAGAAGTGGCCAGTTCCCACCAATGTGGCGGAAGTCAGGAGATACCTGGGCCTGTGCACATACTACCGCCGCTTGTACAGGACTTGCCAGTGTAGCGGCTCCTCTCACCGACTACACGAAAAGGGGAGTGCTTCAGTGGGACGAGGCGTGTCAGTCTGCATTTGACAACCTGAGAAGGCCCTGGTGGAAGCACCGGTCTTGCCTATCCGGACCGAAGCTCCTTACCTGTTGGACACTGACGCTAGTGCGGAAGGCATCGGGGCAGTTTTGTCACAGATAAAGTGACGGGAAGGAAGTATGTAGTGGCTAATACAGTGCCAAGTTCAGCAGTGACCACTGC